>NW_027185764.1:66991415-66997558 GCF_028583685.1 Petaurus breviceps papuanus
ATGTGGAATGGACAACTAATAATCATAGAGCTGCCATGAGGGTTTTGTACCTATTTACATATAAATAGTCCTGACCAGAGCTAGCCACAAACAACTATTAATTTAATTTATTGTCTTTTGGCAAAAAAAAAAAAAACAGTCATTGGTTTTCCAGCACTTTTAACCTTGGTAGACCCTTGGGAAATAAAAATTAGATTGAGAGAAAATTACTAGTGGGGGAGAACAGTTTAAAAGTGACAGTAACATATATAAACCTCAGGCAGCAGCAGAATAAAGTGTCATATTATTGTACGTTCTTTCCTAAAGTTCAATATGTCTCTCGTGATTTACACTTCAGTGATTCTCCCTTCCTGCCAGCTCCTTACCAGAGATCATTTTGGGCCTCTTTTTCAGGGAGAGTCTCACACAGATGCTTACTGCTTTTGAAAAGAGCAAAGACTACCAATGGCTTGTGAGAAACCAAATTAAGACAGACCCTACAAATAAGGGCTTAAGAAGGTGACTGTGACTGACCACTAGGTCTAAGGAAGGCCCAACCTTACTGTTCCACTTTCTTAACAGAGAAATAAATTCTGAAGGGTTATATATGAACTCAGTTCTGAAAGTCTTATTTAAAAAAAAAATCCTAGAAGCACTAAGAGATTTCTTTTTCAATTTGAAATCTGGCATTGTGGATAGGGTTCTGAAACTGGATTTAGGAAGACCAGTATTGAAATCCCACTTCAAACACTTATTAGCTGTGTGATCCTAAGCAAGTCACTTAACCCCAGTTTGCTTCATTTTCCTTATTCATAAAAATGAGGGCGTTGTGTTCAATGCCCATCAAGGTCCCTTCCAGTGCTAAATCTATATTCTCTGATCTCAGTCTCATTTTGATAACCAAAGTTCTCAGTGTTTTTTGCCCAGAAAAGGAAAATGTTGGACCTGAATTTCCAACTCAAGTTAATGCAAATTAACACCAAACTGTCAGGAGAGATGTGGGTTCTAAATCTTGCTTCTGAAACTTACCAGTTACATGGCAATGAGCTCTTCAGTCTCCTCATCTGTAAAAGAATGCCCCTTGTACCTACATCACAGGATTATTTGGGGCATTGAATGAGTTAAAGTTTCTAAGAAGCCTTTTAAACCTTAAAAGCACTCCAAAAATACCAGTGGTTAAATATAAGTATCAATTTCAGTCACAAGGGGTACTGAACGACACATCAGCTCTACCATAG
The DNA here is from genome assembly GCF_028583685.1 of Petaurus breviceps papuanus. Taxonomy (NCBI): domain Eukaryota; kingdom Metazoa; phylum Chordata; class Mammalia; order Diprotodontia; family Petauridae; genus Petaurus; species Petaurus breviceps. The sequence goes on from NW_027185764.1 coordinate 66,992,633, forward strand.
GGCTTTAAATGAAAATAAAAGTAATGCAATTGATCACTGCCATTTGCAAAATTTAATACCTACTGTATTTAGTTTAGTAATTTAGTAATAAACTACTGTAAAGTAGCTTAATACTACTTTAAAACCTAGTAAAACATGACCGGGTAACTAGAATTACACATAAAAAGCTTATTATCCTTCATAAACTAATAGATGACAAAATCTCTGTACTAAAAAAATATAGACCTCAAAGTAATAATAGTCATGATCATTTTTTTCTTTCAGTTGTTTTCAGTCCAGTCTTCATGACCCTATTTGTGGTTTTCTTAGCAAAGACACTTCTCCTTCTCCAGCTCTTTTTACAGATGAAGAAACTGAGACAAACTGGGGTAAGTGACTTGTCCAAGGTCACACACCTAGTAAGTGTCTAAGTCCAGATTTGAACTCAGGAAGATGAATCTTCCTGACTCCAGATCTGGTGCTCTACCCACTGTGCCAACTAGCTGCCAATCATAACTATGGTTAACATTTACATAGATCTTAGTCAGTGCCAGGCACTATACTAAACACTTTACAATTATTCACACATTTGATCTTCACAACAATCCTGGGAGGTAGGTGCTATATCCCCATTTACAGATCAGGCAATTGAAGGAGAAAGAGGTTAAGTGAAGAGTTCAGAGAGGGTCCCACAGCTAGTAAGTGCTTGAGGCTATATTTGAACTCATGTCTTCCCAACCCCAGGGCCAGAGTTATATCTATTGCACTACTTAGCTACCCAAACATTCTTGAAAAATTAATAAATAAATTTTACTGGAACCTTATATATGTGTGTGTGTGTATATATATAATATATGTATATAACAGATATATACATACATACATATATGTATATGTGCCTATATGTATATATACATACATGTGTGTGTACATGTGTGTGTTATTAGAACTATTGTCCACAATTCCATGGGCATAACATTGATCCATAAATAGTTAAGAACAGCGGTTTTAACAGATGGTGTCATACCAAATATACACAATCTCCAAGATGCTTAAAATAAAAAATTTTCAAAGTTTAGATACCTAGTAGATGAAATCAAAACCATGTGGCAATAAGATGAGGAATATGATTCCTTGAAGATGTTTTTAGTGAACCTATAGAAAATGAAATTGCCTCTCAACACTTTTATTCAGTTATACAAAGGAGTTATTTTATCTACTTGTGCAACGGTCCACAGAACATTAAATATGAAAGGACAGTATCAGGATAGTGACTCGGGCTTAGTTTCCTCATCTGGAAAGTAGGGATAATAAAACTCATCCGACCAACCCCACAGGGCTGTTATAACAATCAAATGAAATTAGTGTATGTGAAAGTACTCTGTGCAAATACATAGTGTTACTTACAATCCTTGTTTTCTGTTCCACTTTATATATGAAAATTTCACTCTGTCTCTCTTTTTCTGTCTGTCTCTGTCCCTCTCACTCTCTCTCCTCCTCCCTTTCCATCTTTCCTTATTTATAACTCTTATAACTGATAGGGAGTTTTGCAGAAGAGTTTATTTACATAAACAAGTAGGATAAAAAGTTTCTCTAGGATTCTAACAGAAGTGACCTTTACCCTAAACTTTGCCACAAGAATCCACCTATTTATTCCAATATATCATATAATATCCAAGTTATATATTAACCATTGGGTGACCATACATGTTGTTCAAGATACAATCGCTAAACTGGTCCCCAGATAATTAACTCAATTACATTTTAAAAGTACTGTTCTCATCTAGTTCAATGAAGGTTCTACCCATTTCAAATTCATGATGCATCTGACTGCCCAGCTCTGCAGAGATGTTTTCAGGGCGTATCCCTGCTGTTAGACGTATACATTCTCCCCCACACACTTATCATTTCCATAGCTTTTATAAAGTTATTTTTGCTCCTAAATTATGGTTCTTGTTGCCATAGTGTTCCCCACAATTCCCAAACTTAGATCTGCCATGGTCAACATACACACATCAGTGAAACTCCAGATCCTTAATTATTTAAACCAAATTAGAATTGTAGAATCCCAGAATTAAAATGACGAACCATCTAAAGAGAAGGTACACAGGGGTGGCCAAGTAGCACAGCGAGTAAGAGCACCGGCTCCAGTGTCGGGATGACCTGGAGATCGAATCCCAGGCTCAGACACTTAGCACCCACCCAGAAACACCTGTCTGTGTAACCTTGAGCAAGTTACTTAACCCCAATTGCTTAGGGGTGGCCAGGTGGCTCAGCGAGTAAGAGCACCAGCTCCAGTGTTGGGATGACCTGGGGATCTAATCTGGGCTCAGATACTCAGCACCACACCCAGAAATAACTGGCCGTGTAACCTTGAGCAAATTACTTAACCCCGATTGCTTACTAAAAAAAAAAGAGAGAGAAGTTACATGCTCAGTGTAGGTAGACTACAGATTGGCTCCAACAATGACTTTCATGAAAACAGTAATAGACATAATTGGAGATGTATGTGAAGGGAAGAGAAGTAGGTATTCAACCAACCCAAGTGGTACCTTGGCACCCTTCCACAAATTATAGAAATGAATAGGTGAATGTATCTAGCCTCCTGCACATAATCTCTCTGCATGATTTATGAGGAAATGTGGACAAATATCATACAATACAAGAAGGCAGGGAAGGGCTATAATCTGAGTCAGCAGAGAGGGTACTATTTTGAAGTATCCAAGAAAATGTTTTTGTTGACTGAACCCTATCTGGGGTTATCTTGGCACAGATTTAGTGGTTTGCCATAGTGATTTGCCATTTCCTTCTCCAATTCATTTTACAGATGAGGAAACTAAGGCAAGCAGGGTTAAGTCACTTGACAACAGTCACATAACTAATAAAAGTCTGAGGCCAGATTTGAACTCAGGAAGAAGAGTCTTCCTGACTCCAAACCTGGCACTTTATCCACTAGCCACTTAACCTGCCCTGATCCATTATTATGGATCTAACACCAAAACACTGTCTCCAAAAGAGTCCTATTAAAATAAAATTTACCTGGAAAATATGATATACTGATGCATTAACACTTGCTTGATGGATCTTTCAAATTTACCCAACAAACATTTATTAAGCCCTTAATACATTCGAGTCACTCTGCTAGGATAATCAGTTAATAAGCATTTATTAAGCACCTTCCCTTCACTAAGCACTAGAGATACAAGAAAGGCAAAAGATTTTTCCTGCCATTGAGTTCATAATCTAACAGGTGGGATGGAGAACAATAATATGCAAGTAATTATGTAAAACAAATATATTTTTTATCTCCAACAAACCATATTTTTGTATACAATTCTATACCCAATAAACAATAGAGAAAAGATACTAGCATTATGAGGGATTAAGAAAGGCTTCTCATAGAAAGTGGGATTTCAGCTGGAATTTAGCCAGGAAGCCAAGGAAAACAGGAGGCCATGATGAAGAGGGAGAACATTCCAAGTATGGGCAACAACAAATATAAATGCCCACCCTTATGTTTGCGAAGATGAAAAGAGATATAGCCCCTATTCTCAAGGAATTTACAGCCTACTAGGGGATATTACATATAAAAAGAGAAGTAGAATGCAAGGTAGTGTGTGAGAGACATAAAGAAACTAACCAGACAACACTGAAATAGGAAAGTTTAGGAAGAAGACAATTTCAGCTAGCATAGGAGTGGAGTAGATCAAGGGGAACTTCATGGAGGAGGTGGAACCTGAAGTAAGCCTTGAATAAAGAGATGATGTTCAAAGGGAAGAGATCAAGAGGGAGTATATTCCAAATCTGTTTCAAAGCATGAAGTTGGGAAATAGTGGGTGAAGATTGAGAATCAGCTGTTTGTTCAGTCGGGCTGAAACATTTGGAATGTGGGAATGTCAGGTAAAGTAAGTTGGAGCTAGATTATATCAACGACCAAGTTGTACAGGTTGTGTTTTATTTTAAAGATCATAGGGAGCCACTGAAGGGTTTGGAGCAGAGTGATGTGGACAGCATCTTAGAAATATTACTTTATCAGCTATAAGAAGTATGGACAGGAGAGAAGACGGGAAAGACCATGTAACACCAATATGATACCCATAACAGCTGCTATGAATATGCATTTATTAAGATACAATGAATTCCCAGGGTTTGTTCTCAAAACATAATAAACCATCCTTCTCTAAGACAAAACCAAAATATTTATTTGGGACATTGCTACTAGGATACCAAAAAGTAATATTTAGTAAGGTACTCATCACCAATCCAGGAAGCACTGACTTCACAAGTGTTCTCTCTGTCAAGCCTCCCCACAAGCAAGTTCCCCTAGGTTAGTTCTCTCCTGTGCTTCTCTCTCAGGGCCATCTCTCCACCCATACCTCTCCCTCCAAGCAGTGCAACATATACACTGTTTCCAATCTAAGATGCACCATGTGATTGGCTCAGTGCCTTAGAGAAGCTTGGAAATCAGCACTTCATACGAAAGGTGTGGGATCCCTGTAGCCCAGAGCCTAATTGACTCTACAGGGCTCCATGTGAGGCCTATTAATGGGTAGGGAAGATGTTATATCCCATTAACCTTACAGACCGGAAGACCAATAAGAAGACATCCAATAGTAGAGAAAAGAGGTGATAATGGAATAAACCTAGTAAGTCTCAGATAGTTTGGGGGCAAGGGAAAGAAGCTGAAGAGAAACTTCACCTACAAGACCTGAAATATTCAATCTTCCCCATTTGCATCTTCTGGCTTTGCTGGATTCCTTCAAGTCCCATCTAAAGTCTTACTTTCTACAAGAAACTGTTTTGAGTTCCCCTTAATGCTAGTGTCTTCCTTCTGTGTGTGATTATCTCCAAAAATAGACAGACAGAGACAGAGAGAAAAAGAGAGAGAGATTCATGGATAGATAGATAGATAGATAGATAGATAGATAGATAGATAGATAGATAGAT
>NW_027185764.1:66997568-67016000 GCF_028583685.1 Petaurus breviceps papuanus
GATAGATAGATAGATAGATAGATAGATAGATAGATAGATAGATAGATCGATAGGTAGGTAGGTAGATGGATACATGGAGGTATGGATAGATGTAGATATGAGATATATCTTATACAAAAGGTATTTATCTTTTATCTATTATATGTAAGTCTAGACAAATATGTAACATATAACTATGCATGACATCTAATCTTATATAGAGCATATCTTCTATAATGCATAATTGTGTATGTATTATAGATCTAATCTTATATCTAATATATATTTATACATCATAATCTACATTGTAGAAATAGACATAAATATATCTTGCTTTTACCTAGTTGTTTGCATGTTGTCTCTCCTTTTAGACTGTGAATTCCTCAAGGATAGGGATTATTACCTTTCTTTGTATGCCTAGCACTTTTCACATAGTCGATGCTGCCTCACTTGACCTCTTCCTAACAGCTAAATTCCACATCCTCCTCAGAAGAATTCATCTCTTTGACATCTCGTTAGTTTGAAGCAAGAGGCAAAATCTGCAGGATTAATGCTGAGAAAAAGTACAGAATGAACACATTTGCTCATTGATGGGCTTGCTGTAGGACAGACTTTAACCACTTGCTGGAGAATAGACTTCAGCCAGTAGTGGCGCTTGTTATCCATCTGGGTGACAGTGACCAACTCATAAAGTCGCTAATGGGGGACTTTCTTTTTGTAACTCGGCGCTGTGAGGACTGAGTTGTCCATCTGCTCACTGGAATCCTTCCTTTTACATACGGGAAAGTATTAACTGTGTGCCAGCTGCTCATCTGTCCATGAGCCATGGATGGAGCATGAAACTAACAGTGAGAAGATCTGCTTTCTAATTGTGGGTCTACTGCTGAGTCCTTGATCTTGAGTGACTCTAACCAAGTTACTTTTTATACCTCAGTTTCTCCATCTGTGAGATCAAAAAAAATCTGTGAGATCAACTACAGGGGCAGCTAGGTGGTACAGCGAATATATTGAGCACTGGCCCTGGAGTCAGGAGGACCTGAGTTCAGATCTGACCTCAGACATTGATACTTACTAGCTGTGTGACCTTGGGCAAGTCACTTAACCCCAATTGCCCTGCCTTCCCCCCTCCAAAAAAAATAACAAATAATAACTACATTACATGGATTGAGGGGAGATGAATGGGATAACATAACTCTGAACTCCCAGGAGAAAAAATTCTATATAAATTCTGAGAATGGTATGGTGTAATGGAATGGAATGTGGTCTTAAAGTCAGATTGTTCAACTGACAAGCCTCTATTGCAGTAGTTCTTAATTTTTTGTGTGTCATAGACTCTTTTGGTAATCCATTTGAAGCTTATGGACCTCTTCTCACAATAACATTGTTAAATATTTGAAGCAAATGCTAAATTTCAGTTAGAGATTAGTGAAAATGATGATTTTTTTTTCATTTTGAGTTTATGAGCCCAGTGCTTAGCACAGTGCCTAGCATACAGTAAATGCTTAATAAATTCTTGTTGAATGACTTATTGATTGACCCCGTGGAATCTACCCATGGAATCCTTAAGGGTTCATGGACCCTAGGTTAAAAACCCGTGATATGAATGCCTACCACGTATCAGGCACTGTGATAGGCACTGGGAATACAAAGACAAAAAATTCCCCCCTACCTTCAAGGAGCTTACAATCTACTGAAGGAAATAACATTTGGACAATGTTGGAATATACAAAATAAACCTTAAAAATAAATACAAAAAAAAAAAATAAAAGCAAGGGAAGGCTCTAGCAAAAGGGAAAAAAAGGCCTCCTATACCAAGTTGAGAGAGGCAGAGGTAAAAAGGGAGTGCATTTCAGGTATGACAGCCTGAACAGAGGCACAGAGTGGGAGAGGGAATATCATGGTGTGAGAAACTGAGCAGTAGCACTTATCAGTACCCACAATGCACCAGGCTTTGTGCTAACAACTAGGGACAAAAACATAAGAATGAAACAATTCCTACTCCCCAGGAATATCCATTCAAGAGGATGTATAGGCGACAGTGGGCAGCAAGATCCCCAGTGGATAGAGTGCTGTGCTTGGAATCAGGAAGACGCTTCTTCCTGAGTCCAAATCTGGCCTCAGACACTTCCTAGCTGTGTGATCCTGGGCAAATCATTTAACCCTGTATATACACATGCAAAGACACATGACAAGAAACAGCAAAGAAAGACAGTGAGTCATACACCCTAGAAAGACAGTGAGTTATACACCCTAGAAAGAAAGTGTGTGAAGGAAAATAATAAGTCTAGAAAGGTAAGTTGGAACCATGTCGTGAAGGGTGTCAAATGCCTAACAGAGGAGTTCAGTTTTCATCCTCACGGCAGTAATAGAAAGCCACTGAGTTTCTGAGTTTCCTGACTAGGTGAGTGAAGTGGGCTCAAGTGTGGGTTCCAACACCTACTTGGTGTCTGGCTGTGGGCAAGTCAATTAATCTCTCAAAGTCATAGTTTCCTCCCTTGTAAAATGGAAATAATAACAATATTTATGCTGACCTATTTCAACAAGGTTGTTCTGAGAAAATGTCTTTGTTAGGTGTACCATGAACAAAAATTATTATTATTGTCCTATATATGGCATTTCCTTTAAATTAAAAAAAAAACAAGGTTAAAAAAGTTGCTATGCAAATATGAGCAAGTATTATTATTTCTTATAAACCCAGTGAAGGTTGTTATGAAAAGAATGGATACTGGCTTCTACAAGAGCTGCCTCCTCCTGTCAGCAGAATATTCACTCTGAGTTGTGTTTTCACTGGTATTGATAGCTTTGTACTGAGTTATCCACACTCTCTCTCTCTAGCTACATGACATGTCTGATTAGGGTTAGACATGCAGACTTGGACTGAGGAAAAAAACAAATTTAATTGGCTTTACTCTCTCTCTCTCTCCCAAATCAACCTATAAAGATGAATTGTCATCCTACTTCCCTTTCCCTCTGCCCCTGTCAGTGCCAGGCCAGTGGTTGATAGGGTGTAAAGGATGAAGAACTGGAAGTGCAGGGTTGGGAAGTCATCATTCCTCTCCAAAAATGAAGGATCTACAACTGGGAGGGCCTGGATATCCTAAACAGCAGGTAACTGAGTGAGAAGCATATAGGCTAATTAAAGGAAAGTACTAGGAACTAGGGTTAAAATTAACAGTGAGTCAGAAAGCCAGTCAGGCAGCTAAGAATGAAGAGGAAACAATACAGATGGGGAAAGGCAAGTGATCAAAATAAAATCTAAGGGAATAATCAGAGACCAAGAGTTACAAGAATTTAAAGAGCAGGATTGGCAAGCAAGAGAACAGCTGAGAAGCTCCTGGTGATAATAATTAAAACAGGAGCATCTAGGTGGCATAGTGAATAGAGCACTGGCCCTCGAGTCAGAAGGACCTGAGTTCAGATGCCACCTCAAACACTTGACACACTTATTAGCTGTATGACCTTGGGCAAGTCACTTAACCCCAATTGCCTGCCTTACCCCTTCCAAAAAGACCAAAAAAAGATAATAATTATAACAGTGACACATGTTTCCAGAGCACTTAAAGGTCCTAAGCACTACAAATCAGGACTTGATTTATTGTTTTGTTGATTGTGTAGACTTAGAAAACTGATGGAGAAAATGTTAATAAAGCAGATTAAATTTAAAAGTGTGTTGTATGTACTTTTTGTTTTCCCCAGAAGAGCCAGCTGTTAAATATTTACCTGCACATATTTAATTAACCCCACGGGCTCCCTATTACCTCCTTGATAGAAAGGTTCATGCTAGTCACCCACCAGATATAATCCAGGTTATATATTTCCTGTATATTCCCTTCTTTCCCCACACAGTCACCACTCTGGTACAAGCCCTCATCATCTCATAGCATGACTTCTGGTTGGTCTCCTGCCTCAGCTCTCTCCTCACTCCAATCCATCCTCCATATTCTTGATGTTGTTGTTCAGCTACCAAAGTGAATTTCCTAAAGACCTAGTCTGCACATATATATCAGTCCTGTGCTCAATAAACTTCAGTGGCTCCCTATTACTTGCAGGTTGATATATAAAAAATCCTGATTGTCATTTAAATCTTTTTATAACCTAGGCCTTTCCTACATTTTAGTCTTATCATGCTTTATTCCTTTCTACTCTACAATCCTTCCACACCGATTTGTTTCTTTTTCTTTGAATATGAACTCCATTTCATAACCCTGTGTCCTTTTACTACCTCTCTGTCATTCTTCTCCTGGCTTTCCTCGTTTTCTTTAAGACCTGCCCCAAATTCCACTTTATGCAGGACTTTTCCTTCCCCACATCCAGCCCCCAAACCTTTCCATGCTAGTACCTTCCCTCCAAGAGAGATTACCCTTCCATTCAACCTGTATAAATCTTAAACTTAACATAATCAATTAAATGTTGTCTCTCCCATGAGAATGTGAGTTCCTGGTTCTCATCTCACCTCTGGTGCCTGTTACCTGTGTGACCTTGGGCAAGTTGTTTAAGTGGACATAATATATGGATTTGTTGTTCAGTAGTTTTCATTCATGTCTGACTCTTTTGAGCCCATTTGGGGTTTTCTTGGCAAAGATACTGGAATAATTTTCCATTTCCTTCTCTAGCTCATTGTACAGATGAGGAAACTGAGGCAAACAGAGTTAAGTGACATGCCCAAGTGACTTGGCATAGCTAGAAAGTGTCTGAAGTCAGATTTAAACTTGGGAAGATGAGTCTGCCTGACTCCAAGTCTGTAACTCTACCCATTGCACCACCAAGCTGCCCTATAGAAATACTAGTAATGTTGTTACTATTATTTAATATCTCTGACTTGAATTTATTCATCTTTACAATGAGAAGATTAGACTAGATTGTTACTAACATTCTTTCTAGGTCTAGAACAATAAAGATAACAAGGTTTCAGGGGCAGCTAGGTGGCAAAGTGAATAGAGCACCAGCCTTGGAGTTAGAAGGACCTGAGTTCAAATCCAGCCTTAGACAGTTGACACATTAACTAGCTGTGTGACCTTAGGCAAGTCACTTAACCCCAATTGCCTTGCCTACCCCCCTCCAAAACAACAACAACAAAAAAGATAAGGTTTTAAAATGATCTCTTTTTAAAATGCCTTACTGATTCTGTTTTACATGTTGCCACCAATAGAATGCGAGCTACCTGATTGCAGGGCCTATTTAATTTTGGTCTTTGCATTTCAATGTTTGATATATCTGGTATATCCTCAATGCCTGGCTCATTTTAAACTCTAATAAATGCTTTTTGATTGATTAATTTTGTTCCCTCATAAATGTTGGCTTTCCTTCACTGAGTCCTCTTCCCACAACAGCCCCACCAGGGATGATGGTCAGGGATACTGTGCCTGCTGGGTTTTTTTTTTCGTTTTTGTATTCCTATCACAGCACTTTTCACATTGGGCACTCAATAAATGCTTTCACATTGAATTCATATCCTTCCTTTGTAGATGAGCAAACTCCAGGCTAAGGCAAAGGAAGAGTAGCAGAACTGGTCTTGGAATCCAACCCTCTCAACTGAGTCTAATATTCTTTCTACTATACCACACCATTGTAATGGTAATGGGAATTTGAAGATCTTCCCTGCCCCTTGTATTTGCAATCAAACAGGTACTTAGTACCTTGTTCCAAGTTCATGATTGTGTCAAGTATTATGACCCAGAACTTGTGAATCCCACATTGTGATGGGCTTAGCAATGTAACAGGAAAGGGCTGGGATAGGGAGGAGCTAATACCTTATATAAAGAAAAGCCTAAGCTAGAGAGCCAGAACTTCTGGGAGCAAGCATTGTGGGGGCACAGCAGCTGCTGCTGGAGAGAGACAGAGAACTGCCAGGAACAAGAATTGCTGAGAGAGAAAGAGAGAGAACTGCCAGGATCCTGAGAACTTCTGAGAACTGCTACAGACTGAGAACAGAATGGAGAACAGAACTTGTGGTGGCAGAATGGAGAATGGAGAACTTCTTCTGAGAACCAAATTGAGTGCTTCTGAGAAATGAGAAGAGAGGAGAACTGGGAGGAAGCATGACTGTGGTGGCAGTATTTTGTCTGTTTTGATGTTACTTTGTTAGATTCGTTTGCTGATGGAGGATGGTGCTGTTGTTACAGAAGCCCTGGGACCTTGCTGCTGGTTCAGAAGCCTGCAAGAGGATTTTCTTGTTGTATGTTTACAGAAATCCTGGAGGAGGGTCTTGCTGATGTTTTCAGAGGTCCTGGGACTACACTAATGATTTGTGCTGACTCCTCAGACCTTGTTGTTGGGTCTGTGTTGATTTCACAGGCAGAAAGTGAATTGATGAGAATGCTGGCAATGTGTATGCATGTTATTGTGGCTTTGTTAAGCTTTGTCTTCCCAGGAACAGAAATTGTGAAGGTCTTGAGGTGGACTAGACACTGTGAGCTTCAGTATGGAACAGGAACTGGATAAGAAGCTGGACAACAAGGAGATGGCAAGAGCTGGGACCATAGAAAGGGAACCTTGGAAGCAGAGAGCCAGACTTAAGTCCAGATGAAAAGACCTCTCCTTGGGTATTTAATGCAAACTGAGAAGATCATGATTTACTAGGGGTGGAGAACTTTGACCTTTACATTTAGATGATTGAGTTAAGGACTTATTAATTAAGGATGATTGGAAATTAATCTCTAATCAAGAAGAAAGAAGACTTTTTGATTGAAGAGATTAAGAAAATATGATCTAGGGATGGAGGACTTTGACCTTTGTACTTTATTGCCTCCTTAAGGGTGATTTAATTAAGTACTGACTAAAGGAAGGACTTACTAAATGAATGTTATCTTTTGCTTAAAACTATGTGACCACTTTGGTGAAAACTATGTGGCCATTTTAGTGATAAGTTGTTATGCCATAATATTTTGAATGCTGTATTTTAATTTCTGTGAATGTTTTGTCTTAGTTTTTTACTGAATAGAGAGTTCACTAACCTGTGCAATCAGAACCTTGAAAGCTATTCATAGCAGCAGTCCTCTGGAAAGCTGCTCGTGCTTGGCTTTACAACCAAGTAGGTCCTAATGGAGAATAAGACAGCTTATGTTTCAACCTACTTATAAGTATGATGAATACTTGTGTTATGCTATCTCAATCCAGCCTTGAAATGATGGGATTCTAGATACTCCTACATACACCATAAAGTGTCTGGGTTGTTCAGGAGGCCAGGCCCTCTGGTATGAGGGCTCAATGAGCCCTTCTCAGGGGTGCTTATCCACCTTTGGTATTCACTCTCAGAACCTGTGGCCCCAAGAAGCTGTGACATGTGCAGAGCCAAGCTCTGGTAAACTATCTCAGCAGATAGGCTAACCCAGGTTGAGGGTAAACTACAGACCTCAGGCCTTGTGGTGGCAGGAGGATGTCTATGCCCAGAGTATATAAAGACTCTCCCCAGTGAAATCAGTGGATGAGAACAATTTGTTTCAGCAGCCATGAAGGGTCTAAAACAGGTGTGATGAAGCACTTAGAGCTTACTCAAACATCAAAGTCACCAAGGCCATCCACTACATCCTGGGCTATCACCAGTTGTCTTGACTTTTGTCCTGCCACTGAGGAAAAGAGAGTGAGGCTGAAGACTCTGGGCAGATCTGCCTCACTTAAATCCAAGTCACACAATTCACAAAGGTCAAGCCTATGTAGATGCTCAAGGCTTTGTTACCTGCTTCTCTGATTGGGAAAAGAACCAATGGCACATGGGTATGTGTTGGACTTGGAAGGGACCTCAGAGCTCATCTTGTCTAACTTCCTTCATCTAATAGACAAGTACACTGAGGTCAAAGAGTTTAAATAAAAGACATGCCTTAAGTCACACAGATAGTAAATGGGAAAGCCAGGTCTTAAATTCAGGCCCTCCGACTGCAAATCCATTACTCATTTTCACTGTACTGTACTGCCTCTTTTGTCATGTCCAGAATTCCTCTTCCCAGGCACTTGAGTTCCATTCCATAGGTTAATTACTACCCCTTCTACTACCTGTAAAATGCAAAATCTCTGGAGTCATAACAGTAACAACTCCTCACATAGCTGTAGTGCTTAAGGCTTTACAAAGAGTTTTCCTCACAATAGCCTCATGAGGTCAGTGGTATAAGAATTATTTTCCTCATTTTTAATATAAAGAAATTGAATCTCAGAGAAGGAAAATTACTTGCCCAAGGTCACAAAGTTAGCAAGTGGCAGAGCTAGAAATACCTCTGAATCCAAATTCTTTCCACTTCATGATGACGAACAGCCTAGTCCTATTGCTGGAAGGCCTTTCCACAATTTACTTAGAGATCTCCTCAAAAATGGAAAGTCACATAGAGACTATGAATTTTAATTATTTGTCAGTCATGTCCAACTCTTCATGACCCCTTTTGGGGTTTTCTTGGCAAAGATACTGGAGTGTTTTGACATTTCCTTCTCTAGCTTATTTTATAGATAAGGAAAATGAGGCAAACAGGGTTAAGTGACTTGCCCAGGGTCAGTAGGTGTCTGAATCTGGATTTGAACTCATGAAGATAAGTCTTCCTGCCTCCAGGCCCAGAGCTCTATCCACCGTGCCTACTAAGAATAGACCAAAGGTAAAACATTCCCCTTCCCAGCCAAGTTACTCCTTCTCAAGTGGGCCTTGCAAAAATGCTGCACTTCCTCTAATCTCTAGAATAATTGCAGTTCTCCACTCACTTGATACTCCATAAATGACCCCCTAGAATGGGGACAAGGTTTTTCAGCCTATCTGAACGTGATTCCTATGACTATCAAGCCAGTTCCAAGGACTTTGTGTTCTTAGATTAAAGCCTAGAATTGATTGATTGATGAATTGAAACTAAAGCCTATGATTGAGATTGACTTTTTTTAATCTTATCACTTTTGTCAAGTGGGATGGAATGAATTGATCTATTTACTCAACTCATATCCTATCCTTACATATATATATACACACACTTATATTTAGGCTATGCCTAAAGTCAGGAAGATACCTCTTTCCAAGTTCAAATATGATCTCATATACTTCCTAGTTATGTGACCCTGGACAAGTCACTTCCCCCGGTTTGCCTCAGTTTCCTCCTCTGTAAATGACCTCCAGAAGGAGATGGAAAACCACTCTAGTATCTTTGCCAAGAAAAGCCCAAATGGGGTCATGAAGTTGGATGTGACTGAAAATCAACTAAAGAACACAAATTTATATATATATATATATATATATATAATATTTATTGTTTCCCCCATTAAATTTAAGTCACTTGTGAGTAGTGATTGTTTCATCAATCATATTTGTATCCTTAACACCTAGCATAATGCTAGTCATTTAATATTTAATTGAATGATTAAATGAGTTTAAACATCACATGTGCCAAGAGGCTTTTCCTGATCTCTCTAATTTTTAGGATCTCCTCCCCTAAAAAATAACTATCTCATATTTATTGTATGTATTTTATGTATACTCACATATGTAAAATATATTCATATATTATTTTATATATTATAAATAATATATGAATGCACAAATGTATTATGTATATATATACATGTGTTTATGTGTATGTGTGTAATCTATTTACAATGTTTTCTATTCAAATGGAATTCAAGTTGCTTCAGAAGAGAGATATTTTTGTCATTATATCCCCAGAGCCTGGCACCCCAGGGCTCATAGGACATGCATAATAATTTCCTATGAATTTATTTTATATATAGCTACTTAAAAGGTTGCTGAAAGAGTAGACAAGAAAGTTCTGGGCTTAGAATCAAGAAACCTGAGTTCAAATAAGACCTCAGACAATCACTAGTTGTGCCCTTGGGCAAGTCACTTCACCACTGCCTGCCTTGGTTTCCCCATTTGTTAAATAGGATAATAGCACCTTCCTCACAGGGTTGTTGTAAGGATCAAATAAGCTAGTACTTGTAAAAATGAACAGTGCCTGGCACATAGTAGGTATTATATAAGTGCTTATTAGCTTTCCCCTCACCATGGGTTTTCTTTTTTTTATAAATGGGATTAATTCTTAAAATTTTATTTATTTTATTTTTAATTTATGAAATAAAACAGATCTTTCCATAACACAGGAGAATTTTTTTAAAAATCTGATTGCCCATGATAGTGCAAATTTATTGTGTATAACTTACTATTCTTTTTAAATATATAGAAAAGTTATCAAGCAAAGTTTTTTCTTTTTTTCTTCACTCCTCCCTACTATACAGATGGCTACCATTAGACCAAGTATGTATATATGTATAATCATTCTATACATACTTCTATTTAACAATTCTTTCTCTGAAGGTCAGGGAACCATAAATGTTGAAAAACAAAATTTATTAAAGATTCACCATAATGGGTAGACTCTTAAGGAATCTCAGTATCTGTGATGCTTGTATTGGACAAGCAGGCCAGAATCATCTGACACAGAATGAGCTTGCACTAGATAATTCTCTGCTCTGTCATGGAGGCCACATGGAGCTGATATAGAGAAAGGTTGTGGGAGGATTTGGGGCGGTCTAGAGGAGGAGTTTGGGGAGAGTCTTCAGGAGGAGTCAAATGAGGTTACACTACACATACATACACACACACATATACTTTTCTCAGTATGAGGATAGTTGAAGGGAATATATATATGTGTGTGTGTGTATATAATATGAGAGATTAAGGGTAGGAAATAGCTGGAGGTTACCTGGAGATGATGGACAATGGAGGGCTAGGCTACTTTAAGGGTAACAGATTTTGTCAGAGACATTTTGGGAGGATCAAGTGTTCTGGGGACTAGCTGGACAATGGTAGGCTGGCTAGTAAGAGTAAGAGATTTGGGTCAAGCTATAATGAAAGGCTTATGGACTCAGGCAAATGCCCCTTGTGGGAAGATTCAAGGAGAGCTCAAGGGGGTTCCCAAAGGCAGTACCTCACCAAATGCAGATAGTCTTCCTTCATAGATCCTTTGTAGTTAATTTGGTTATTTATAATAGTTAATTCCACCCAGAGAGAATGTAAATTGCTTCAGAATAGGGAAGATTTCACTGCATTCCCAATGTCTGGTACAAGTTTGGCTCACATTGTTGTTCAGTTGTTCAGTCAGTATATGACTTTTTGTGACAACTATGGACCATACTATTCTAGGCAAATATACTGGCTCATAGTAGGTGCTTAATAAGTGCTTGTAAATTGATTGATTCAAAGTGGGTAAGGGCATTAAAAAAAGAAAGGCATAGTGAGCAGCAGAGACAAACTCCCTAGTTTTCCTGAGAACCAAATGTGTGTTTTATTTCCATGGGACACCCGCTTTTTGGAATAAATTAAAGCAGGTCAGAGGATTACCCACCTGCCAAAAGTTTCACATGGATCCAGCATATCCCTGGGAGGCCTAGACTGATTAAAATAGCAGCAGTCTGATTGAGGTGCTTCATCTGGCAGGCTCACAG
Organism: Petaurus breviceps papuanus; assembly: GCF_028583685.1. Classification (NCBI taxonomy): domain Eukaryota; kingdom Metazoa; phylum Chordata; class Mammalia; order Diprotodontia; family Petauridae; genus Petaurus; species Petaurus breviceps. The sequence continues at coordinate 67,008,951 of NW_027185764.1, forward strand.
AGAGAACCCACGTAAACACCATCAATTAGCAGCATCTGAAGCGGAACATTTTTTAAGGAAAGATCTCTTCTTAGGTAAAAGTGATTTCACAAAAGCGTCTGCTAAGCCAAGTGGAGGCAGGATGTACAAACTCTGGCTAGCCATCCAGGCTCCCAAGTCCAGAGAATTTAAAATCAACACCATTGTGCCAAGGCTGTGTTGATCTCCATGGCACCTTCAAGCTCTAATGATCAGGAATTATAATTTCAGGATAATAATTCTGACTGATATTAATATAGGCCTTCAGCAATTATAAAACACATCAAAGGTTTTATCTCATTTTCTCCTTAAAGCAACCCCATGGTATAAGTACTATTGATCATAAGAACTTTAGAAATTAGTTAGACATTGCAGATGAGATCCATAGAGGGTGGGTGACTTGCCCAAGGTTCTGAGGGTGATGAATAGCAGAGCCAGGATTCAAAACCAGATCCTCTGACATGCTTCCCACTGTACTGGGCTATATCCCCATTTTGCAGTTGTGGAATCTGAGGCACAGAGAGGTTAAGTGACTTGCACAGGGTCATACAACTAGTAAGTTACTGAGGCAGGATTTGAATCCAGATTCTCTTAACTTCTCATATCCAGTGATCTACCCACTGACCCCACACTGGTTGTTGTGAGGCTGGAACAAGACAAGCTTATAAAGTACTTCTGCAAAAGTGCTCCACAAATACCATCCATCATTACTATATTATTATTGTTTTCTAATTCTAGAAGTATTTATTATAACCAACATCCTTCCATAGAGGATAACCTCTATAAAATCGATAAACTCTGGAGGAGCAAAATTGCAAAGTTGGAAATCTTTTTCCCTGGTGCAGTTTTTCTATGCTCGATGTACTTGTGATATCTTATACATTGCTTTTTTTTTTTCTTTTGGAGGGCAATTGGGGTTGACTTACCCAAAGTCACTCCAGGGCCCGTGCTCTATTCACTGCACCACCTAGCCACCAATGGGTTGCTTTAACAAAGATTTCTCTTAGGAAAGGATCTAGAAACACTGATTCACACTAAGATGTAAAGGGCCGATAGGGCTTAAAATGTTATCTCTTTCCTAAGGTCCTAGCTGGCATTTTTATCTGAAGTGCCTTAAGTCAAAGGAATGAAACCTGGACTGGTATTTTCAGGGCTTAGTATGAGGAGGGCATATTTGGTAAGCAGGGAGACCTCCAACTTTTGCCTAAAGACACCTAGTACATAAGAGTCCTCTACTTCCCAAAGCAGCCCATTCAATTTTTTAATAGTTCCAACTGTTATTACATTTCTCCTTCCTTCAATTTCTATATTACTCCTACTTCTGTCCTCTGAGGATAAGCAGTCTCATCCCTCATCCACAAGAAAGGCATTTAAATATATGAAGACAGCCCCCTATCCCTCACCCCCAATCCACCCATTCTTCAGGCTAAACGTTCCCAGTTGCTCAACAGATGCTCATATAATATGAACTTGAGGCCATTCACTATGCTAGTTATCCTCATTTGGATATCCTCCAAGGGTTTCATCCTTACTAAAATATGGAAGCCAGAACTGGGCACAATACTTTTGGCAATCTGGTGATGCTAATCCTCACTCCTGCCCTCCCACACCACCCCCAATATTGTACATAAAATAAAGTGCATAAGATTACAAAGGAAATCAAATTCATTAAAAATAGTGATCAAAATATTTTTAAAGAGAAGTTCACAGACGTAGGTAAAAGCTTTTGCCCTAGATGGAATCTAGCCAGGGCAGAAGTCCTCTACTACTATCAACTCTGTATTCACAGGCACTGTGTTCTCTGAATGTCCCCTAGATTTATATTATTAGCTTTATTTGGCTGCCATATATTGAACTTGCAGCCTACTAAAATCATCAACACTTTTTCACAGAAATTGATTTCTAGCTATTCCTGCCGTGACTTGTACTTAAAAAGTTGATTTTTTTTTAATCCAAATATGAGAATTTACATTTACCCATATTAAATTCCATCTTTGTAGAATTAGACCAATTTTCTGCCCTGTTAAGATCTTTCTGCCTACTGGCTCTGATGTGCAACCTGTTAGCTAAGCTATGTTTCCTGTTTTTAGATGTTTAATAAACATGTGCAAAACACTCGAATCAAAGTCAACTGCAAGTCATGTCATCATCTCCCTGATAAAATGGTCCTCTTGGAGAACAAAGGACTAACAGGTCCCGAGAGTCCCCTCCCCTCCCCTCCCTTCCCTTCCTCTCCAGTCCTTCCCAACTCAGGGTGGCTCTGCCCAAGGGAAGGTATATTTCCATGACTAAAAGTTGCCTTTTTCCCTTGGGGTTGACTGGCTAGATTTCTTTCTCAAAGACCAAGCCTTAAACTCAGTTAACTCTGGAGCTCATAGATTTGACAATAGGTCCCTCCAAAACTAGGACAGAGTGAATGTAAATACTAAGTAGTAAGTGTTTCTCTTTTGGCCAGAAACCCTGAGGGTCTTCCCCTCCCAGTCTGATTTTTATTATTATTATTATTATTATTATTAAAAGGACCATCCCTTGATTAACTACTTAACTATTATCTGAATAGGTGTTATCTCACTCAAAGTAAGAACCTAAAAAGGTCTTAGCCTAAAAGGGCCAGGGTCTCTCATTGTATCCTGGGCCATCTCCAGTATCAGTCCACTGGACACACATGGTTCTGGGGGAGAAAGTGAGGCTGGTGACCTTGCATAACCCTCCCTTACTCAAATCAAAGTTCACTGCAAGTCATGTCACCGTCTGCCTGATGTCAGGGTCCTCTTCAAGAATGAAGGACAAACACAACAAACATGTGCAGCTAGGGAGTGCAGTGAACAGAGAGCCAGGCCTAGAGTCTGGAAGACCTGAGTTCAAATCCAGTCTCAGAAGCTTACTAGCTGAGTAAAAACAGGACCTCCATGCGGCTCCGGCTTCCACCTCCCCCAATTCATGTAAAAAGGGGACTCTGAACAAATTTTGGAGCTATGGAACCCAAAAAATAACACAGAGAAGCTAACCTCCCACTGAGGACAGCCCAGCAAGTCAGCAGGAATTGGCCAGTGCAGCGCTCTGGGAGCCAAGCCCAGCCCCATACAATTCAGAGGCTTTAGTCCCAGGGCAGGCCTGACCAACCACCAGCTGTAGGGACTTCAGATCACCATCAGCTGTGGCAGTTTCCGAAATTATCAACACATAGATGCTAAGTACAAAGTGAGAGGTCAGTGCAGTGTGGACTTTGGAATCCAGTAGTTGGGAGTGTGTAGGCTTTTGCCCCCGGGGTGAGAAGCCGCTGAGGAGCCATGGCCGTTCAGCCACCTCAACATGGGAGCTTCAGCTCCTGGCCTGCAGAGTGTAGGGGGACTAAGCGACCAGTATGAGGGGTAATAACTCTTGTTTTAACCTGCTTGGATCTGGATTGAGGTCTAGGGTGGAGGTCCTAGGGTATGTGACCAGCTTGCCCAAACTTGTGGAGGCTTCAGAGAGGGCACTCAACTAATACTTTCAGCAGCTGAGAAAACCCCAGCATTTGGGATAAAGCTCCCCTGCCTGGTAGCAGAGTCCTACTGTGGCAAAAAGCCCAAAAGTCAAGTAATTGAGTGGCAACATGAGCAGGCAAAGGAAGAAAAGCAAGCAGAGCAACCCAACTTTACACTCCTATTTTGGTGACAAAAAGGATCATCAAAGTATGGAACAGGAGGAAGACAGTGAAGTCAGAACTCCTGCACCAAAAGCTCCAAAGAAAAATACGAGCTGGTTACAGGCCATACAGGACTTTAAGAAGCAAATAATAGAAGTGGAGGAAAAACTGGGAAGAGAAATGGGAACAATGCAAGAAAATTATGAAATGAGAGTCAACAGCCTGACTGAGGAAAATAACACCTTAAAAAATAGACTAACTCAAATGGCAAAAGAGGCTCAAAAAGACAATGAGGAGAAGAATGCCTTAAAAAGATGAATTTGACAGATGGAAAAAGAATCTCAAAAGCTCACTGAAGAGAATCATTCCTTCAGAATTAGATTGGAACAAATGGAAGCTAGTGACTTTAGGAGAAATCAAGATGCTGTTAAACAGATCCAAAGAAATGAAAGAATAGAAGGCAATGTGAAATATCCCATTGGAAAAACCTCTGACCTGGAAAATAGATCCAGGAGAGATAATTTCAAAATTATTGGACTACCTGAAAGCCATGATCAAAGAAAGAACCTAGAAATCATCCTCCAAGAAATTCTCAAGGAAAACTGCCATGATATTTTAGAACCAGAGGGCAAAATAGAGGTTGAAAGAACCCACTGATCACCTCCTGAAAAAGATCCCAAAAAGAAAACTCCTAGGAATATTATAGCCAGATTTCAAAATTCCCAGATCAAGGATAGAATATTACAAGCATCCAGGAAGAAACAATTTGAATATCATGGAAACACAATCAGGATAACACAGGATCTGGCAGCTTCTACATTGAGGGATCAAAGGGCTTGAAATATGATATTCCAGAGGGCAAAGGAGCTGGGATTAAAATCAAGAATCACCTACCCAGCAAAACCGAGTATCATGTTTCAGGGTAAAATATGGTCATTCAGTGGAATAGAGGACTTTCAAGCATTCTTGATGAAAAAACCAGAGTTGAATAGAAAATTTGACATTCAGATGCAAGAAGCAAGAGAAGCATGAGAAGGTAAACATGGAAAAGAAATAATAAGGAACTTATCAAAGTTGAACTATTTATATTCCTACATGGAAAAATGATAATTGTAACTGATGAAATTTTTCTCAGTATGAAAATAGTTGAAGGAATACAAATATATATGTCTATATCGAGGGTATATAGGCATATGAATACATATGTGAATGTGCGTATATATGTTTACAGGTATACATAGATAGAGGGCACCAGACCAATTGAATAGGAAGGGATGATACTTAAAAAGTGAAATTAAGAGGTGAGAGAGGAATATAAAGAGAGGAGATGGGGAGAGACAGAATGGGGTAAACTATCTCATATCAAAGAGGCAAGGGGAAATAGTTACAATGGAGGGGAAGAACAGGAAGGCAAAAAGGCAAAACCTTATTTTCATTGATTTTGGCTCACTGAGGGAATGACATACACATCAAATAGGGTATCTCACGCTATATGAGAGTAGGGGGGGAACGGGATGAGAGGGGGATGATGGAAGGGAGGGCAGGATGGGGGGTAAGGACGTTGGAAGCACACACTTTTGAAAAGGGATGGGATCAAAGTAGAGAATAGAACAAGTGGGAGGTGGGATAGGAGGGAGGGAACTATATAGTCAGTCTTTTATAATATATCTACTATGGTAATGTTTTGCATAGCTACACATGTACAACCTATACTGAATTGATTATCTTCCCAGTAAGGGTGGGTAACAAGGGAAGAAGGGAATGAATCTGGAATTCAAAGTTTTAAAATCAAATGTTTAAAAATATATGTATACTATTATTAATAATATTTTACATGTAATTGGGAAATGATATACGGGCACTGGGGGAAAGAGATCCCCCATGCCCTACTGGAAAAGTCGAAGGGGGTATGGGAAAAGATATGGGAGAGAGCAGATTGGAGGAGGGAATATCCTGTGGGACCACTATTTTGGGGCAGTGGGTAGGGGAAAATCAGGGGAAAAAAATTGTAACTCAAATTCTGGCGGAAATGAATGATGTAAACCAGAAGTTAATAAAGCATTTGAAAAAAAAAAGAAACTTAGTAGCTATGTGACTCTGGACAAGTCATTTAACCTCTGTTTGCTTTAATCCACTGAAACAGGAAATGGCAAACCATTCTAGTATCTTTGCCAAGAAAACCCTAAATGGGGTCACAAAGAGCAGGACATGACTGAACAATAGTAACAACAACAATCTTTAACAACATTTTTCTGCAAGTTACTGACAAAAAATATATTCAAAGGCAAAGCCAAGGACAGAAGCATAGGCACCCTTACTAGAGACCTAGAGTTGATAATAGTCGGGACAATTCTTTGATTTTCCATTCAACCAGTACTAAGCCTACCTAACTTTACTGGCTTCTGGCCTATATCTCTTCATTTATCCAGCTCTGTTTCCTCTGTTAGAATCTCATTAACAAAAGTCCCCTTCAAAATTGTCACCTTCAAGGAACCTAGAGCTCCCATGAAATTCTTGGTCACTAGTTGACAAGGCTCTTTTATGAGGAATTCTTTCTACTTTTCCTTGTACCAAAATCCATCATCCCACTACTGATAGAGGACAGTATTTCAATCATAGAATATTAATTATGAAAAAGAACATTAGAGATTACCCAGTCTAATCTTCTTATTTTACAGATATGTATGTGGCACAGTAGAATGAGCATGTATCTGGAAGCAGGTAATCTGAGTTCAAATCTACTTCTTATGTAACCATGTAACCATCTCTCTGGGGTTCAGTTGCCTTATCTGTAAATGAAAGGATTGGACAACATGGCCTCTGAGGTCCCTTCCAGTCCTAGACCTATGGTCCTATTACAGTACTTTTCCAAGCTTACATCCTTAATAAGCATCAAAACTGGAATAGAGAACAACAGAAAAAGGATGTCCTGAATCTGGAAAGATAATTAGACTTCCTTACTTTTCAGAGCTTTCCACTGCCAGGTCCACTTTAGAAATCACATTAACCAGCATCCATCCACCTTGCTCCTGTCATTAATACCAGGGTTGCCTGTGTGATAATAAGGATGAATCCCTGGCAGCTCATTTCCGTGTAATTCACCTTTCCTCAATCCCTACCCCCTCCCCAATATTGGTTTTAATGAATGGTTAGATCTCACCTTCCCTAATTAACACCTTCTTTTGGTGCTTTCTAATGAGTCTCAATATTCCTCCTCAGGCTGCCTTTGTAATAATAAACTTTGATGGCTATAACCCCCTACAGTCAAAGGTTTTAATTAAGAGGCAGATGTCATAGGCTCACCTCAGCTGAACACTAAATGCTCTCTCTCTCTGTCTCTCTCTGTCTCTCTGTCTCTCTCTGTCTCTGTCTCTCTCTGTCTCTCTGTCTCTCTCTCTCTCTCT
>NW_027185764.1:67016100-67022385 GCF_028583685.1 Petaurus breviceps papuanus
TCTCTCTCTCTCTCTCTCTCTCTCTCTCTCTCTCTCTCTCTCTCTCCATGTTAGAAGGGAAGATACTGATTCACCCTCTGACTGGCTTTTTATCATTTGAGATACACATGCCCAGAGGAGAGACTATAGGCTATGGAATAGCAGACAATGAGCAGGCTACAGAATCTGATCCTTTTAAGAAGGAAAAGGTGAAAGTGACTTCCTATGTTCCAAGCACTAATCTAGAAATTGGAAATATGAAGACAAAAATGGAACAGTGCCTGCCTTCAAAGAGCTTACATCCTTTTGGGGGGAAACAACAGGAGCAGATTTAGCAGCTAAAGTCCTGGCTTTACTCACTTCTTGTAACATATACGTGTGGGTGTGGAGGTGTGTATAGACATATATAATATATACACATATGATATACATTCATACAAAAAAGGTGTGCAACAGAAATCCTTACCCAAATAATACTCAGAGGTTTCTCAAGGTAGGAAGCAGAAAAGAATGGTTTATTTATGATCTCAAGAAAGGGCCACCCTCCTGACAAATGGTCAGGAAGGAGAAGCAATTTTCAAAAGGAAATGGCAAAGTTAAAAAGCCCTAACTTGGAATTCTCCCCCACCCCACTCCTGACCCTTTTCTTTCATTGGCTGGAAGTTAGGTGTACAATCTAAGCATGGCAATCTACCTCAAGTACTGGAACAAGGAAACAGTAGATCACCCAATGTACATTTGAGAAAGCACTTCTGTCCTTATTTGACATATCTTGTGCTGAGGTGGCACTAGGGAGGGTCTCCATTGCTCTAAGTCCCACATTCCTGCAAGGTCAGGTGATGTTTAAACTTAGGCCTAGTGGATGCTGAAGCCACTCTCCATTTGATTTTTCAGAATGGGGAAACTTCACTGCAAATTATCCCTCACATATATATGCATATAAATATCTCTCTATCCATCCATCTACCCATTCATCTCTCTAGATATTTTTGTAATTGCATTAGTTCAAGGAGTTCCTAGGTGAGGAATCAATGCAGATCAACAACTTTACTATGACATTGTCTGGGGTGCTGGGAAATTAAGTGAGAGTCCAGGCTTGAAACACTGGTCATCCTTTCTCTGAGGTTGACTTTCTATATATTTTACCACTATGCTGCTCTTGAGAAATAATAATAATACCTAGCATTTATATAGCACTTTAGGGCTTGCAAAGTGCCCTATTTGTATCGCATTAGATCTGTACAACCCTGTGAAGTAAGTGGTATCATCCTTATTTTACAGAGTAGGAAACTGAGGCAGGGGTTAAGTGACTTACCCAGGGTCACATAGCTAATACATGACTGAGAGCAGGGACAATGTTTTTGCCGTTCTTTGTATCCCTAGCACAGTGCTAGTATATAGTGCTAGTTTGCGCTTATTGACTTTTTTGGGGGGGGAGGGAGGGTGACCAAATCTATGAACCATCATAGTGAGCTTATCTCTCTGGAAATACGAACTCTTTCCATCAATTCAAATCATCTATAACTTATAATCTTACAAACTTGCATGAGGCAGGTTAAGTAATTTTCCCCTGGTTTCAGTATATAATATTATATGCCCTAAGCAGGATTTGAACCCAGGTTTTTCTGATTTCATGGTTAGCTCTTTATCCACTACTCCATATTTCCTCTCCTGAATGTAATAGAACTTAATGAATGACTATTGAATATATGAATACTTATATGAATGCATGAGATAAGCTATCTGAAACTGAAGCAGGAAAGATATCTTTCCATCCAGGGAACTTGGATCATATCTGATGCTATTTTTAAAAATGCTTTGTTTTTATATTGTAAGAAACATTTAAAAAATTTTTTAAATTTTACTCTTGCCCCTTACCTCTGCTCCTCCCCACTCCCCACACTGAGTAAATAAAAATAAATAAAAAGTAGTTAACACATAGCTTTACAGTCTGACAAATCCCCATATTAGCCATGCCTGAAATATATGTTTGTGCATTTTAAGTTCAACACCTCTCCAACAGGAGTCGAGTGGCATGTTTCATAATCATGCTTTTGGACTAATGGTTTACCATTTCATTGATCCAAGCTCTGAAGTCTTTCAAAATTGTTTTTCTCTATAATGTTATAATGTATAATTGTACATAGATTGTTCTCTTGGTTCTGCTCACTTCACTCTACATCAGTTCAGAGACATCTCAGCTTCCTCTGAAATTGTCCATTTGATCATTTCTTACAGCACAATACTCTATTATATTCCTATATCACAGTTTCTTTAACTACAGTTGCCAATTCTGGGTTATCATGAAAAGAACTGCTATAAGTATCTTTGTACATATAAATCCTTTTGTTCTTTTTGCTTTCTTTGTGGTATAGGCTAAGAAGAGGTAGAGTTAAGTCAAAGCACACTAACTTTCTAGGCCTGGTTCCAAATTGCTTTCTAGAATGGTTGGACCAATTCCCAGCTCCACCAAGTGTGTACCAATGAATCTGTTTTCCCACAGGCCCATAAAACATTTGTCATTTTCCTCTTTTGTCATCTTGACCAGTCTGATGGGTATGAGGTAGAGTCTCAAATTTGCTTTAATTTGCATTTCTCTAATTATTATTGATCTAGATTACTGTTTTCATGATAGTTGATAGCTTATACAATTTTCCCTAGACCAGACCTCTCCTAATTAACCAGAAAAGGTCTAGACATCTGAAAATTCTGGTAGCCTCTGGATGCTTGAAGAACATCTCACAGGTCTATTAAGGTAGCAGTGTCAAGCCTCATTCTTGTTTCCTCTGCAGACATCCAAAAGGAAAGACAGAAATCAATGGCACTATATTGGTTTTGGCACTGGTATGCTGATACATACAAATTCTCTGATCTGTGCATATAAATTCCTTTTTAAGGCTCCTAGCTTTTTACTAGACATTTGCTCAAACATTCCATGCACACACCCTGGAGTATACCTAGAAGGTAAATTTTTGAGGTAGTCTCCCAAAGAGCAGAAAGGGAAAAAGAGAGAAAGGAACATATTGTAACCATAATGCTTTGAGTAGGAGGTTAGCTGAGGCTAACTTCTGAACATATTAGGTCAAGTCCTTGTGTGTGCTTAGGATCAAGATAGATGAGGCTGGGCTGAAACTGACAAGTTGCTTCTAGTCCTATGCTCTTTTCCAGCCTGACCCATCCACATATAGTCCCTCCCTAAGTATATACATATATATTTATATGTGTGAATATACATATATACACACATATACATATATTTATAGAACCCAATACAAGATAAAGAAATATGTTCAAATACACATGTTTGTGCTCTCAGTCTTCCTACTTCCAGCTTTTTTGGAAGGAACCTTAGAGGTTATCAAATTAACCCCTATGCCCATTTTTCAGATTAGGAAAATGAAGTACAGAGAGGTTAAATATCTAGTCCACTGGAAAGTAAAGGGTAAGGGTAAATAAAAAAAGTAAGTAAGCCAGAAATTAACAGCCTTTCCAGGACATGGTGGGGTCAACTGGTGAAGGGGAAATATGTTGGCCTTGTTTGCTACTATAAAAGAGGAATTAAGTTAGATTAAGCCCAAGGTCATAAAAGTAGTACCTAGCAAAAGCCAGATCCTCTGGTGACAACTACCCTCTTCCCACTGGGAAAATTGTTTGCAATATTTAACTATAGATTCTACTACTAAGCCTTTATCCCAAATTGATCAAAGAAAGGGGAAAAAGATCCAGATAATATAAAATATTTATAGAATCTCTTTTTGAAGGACCAAAGAACTGGAAACCAAGAGGGTCATCTATTGAGAAACAATTGAACAAATTATGATAGATGAATGTAATGGAATATGTGTGGGGTATGGAGACCCTACCCCAAATTGACTATTCGGAGATGTCTCAAGGTGAAAGCAGGAAGTTTTATTGAATCTTGTGAGAAGCGGGTGTTCCCATCACTGGGAAGTCCAGAGAGAGGAGGCCACCGTACAGAAGCCAAAGCTGGGTTAATAAAGCCGAAAACCGCAACCCTCCCCTTCCTCATGTAATCTTTTAAATTAATTGGTTGTTCTGTTAGCATTCCTTTATTTGGCAGGTGGGGTGACAAGGGGATTTCCAAAGTTTTGGTTTCCCCAAGGTCACCTGACTTCCGGTAGCTAGAAACTGAGGCCTAAAGGCTTCCAGTACTTTAGCAAATAGTCCACTTGAGAAACCACATTTAGTTCTACACAAATATATTGTGCCATAGAAGACAAAAAAAAATATGATTTCAGAGAAAACTGTGTATGAACCAGTGCAGAGTGAAGCAACCAGAACAAGGAGGCTAATTTAGGCAATAATAATAGCTTTACAAAGAAAAGCAACCAAGACAAACTTATGAACTCTTATTAATGTGATGACCAATCACAAATCCGTAAGACAAAAGTTGTTGCTACTTATCTTTGGCCAGATGGATTCAAAATGCAAAATGAGACATATGTTTTTGTACCTGGTCAGTGTGGAATTCTCTTTCCTTCACTAGGTATGTAGGAAACAAGGGTTTTCTTTGTAATTTTCAGATAGGGGAAGGGGCAAAGCATTAATTGAAAAAAAATATTTTTTTTCTAAAAAGAGGATACTTAATCATGATCCCCTCACAGTGCCAAAGTTAATGTCTTCAGTGAAAGAAGAATATACTGGAAGTAGAAAGGTGGCCTCCTTCCTGGGAGTTCTTTCTAGGAGTTCACTTTTGTAGTAGCAAACAAGGCTGCCCCACTTTCCCTTTACCACATGACTCCTCATTTCCTGTCAAGATGGCTCATTTTGGTTTACTTAACGTTTTTATTATGCTGTTTACTCACCCCTAGATGGGCTCCAGCTAGGATTTATGATTATCAAATCACGACCCAGTTAAAATAACTAAGAAATGCTAATAAGGACTTTCTCTCCCCTGGCTACTCTCACCTCCTGCAGGTAAGCCTCTGCTTCCCAGGAGTTCCCCAGACACAGAGACCAAGGGCTGCATCTTGGAATGAGGAACAGGGATAAATCTAAATATAGTGTATGTCCAGTAGCAGGTAGGACAGGAGAAGGCTCCACTTGAACTGGGAAGGAGCCAAGGGCTCCTAAGGCTAAGGAAATGCATTCAGTATCTGGTGTTTCCTACCTTCCATCTAAGGTTTGGGCTGGTCAGTCATTTTCAAAGGCTGTACTTGTCTTTGTGATTTTATTTTCAGAAGTTAGTGATCTAAGCAAACCAGGATGATATTTCCTCTGCTAAGCTGATCAAAAAATGATTCTTTATAGTCAACACCAATCAGATTTGGCTTTTCTCCATTTGAAGTCACTCAAAGTTAGTAGTTCCTACTTCACTTAATAAACCAATATCAGTTTAACTACATGTAGTTAATTAAATGCAGTTTTATGTAATCCATTTAAAAAAAGAGGAGTAGAAATATGTGGTCAACTCTTGCTCTGAAATTATGGTCCTAGAAATCATAGGGATCCCTCTAGCTGGTAAATGTCTATCTCCCTGCCATATCCAATCCAATCTGGGCCAGTCTCAGCCACATATTGACAAGAGAATCTCAGGATGGAGACTCAAAGCTGGTCCACCCCCCTGCCTCCAGGTTGGATTCTACCATGGATTACTGGCCGATGAAGGATACCTGCCTTTTGTGGAAAGCTTTACAGACTCTGGTCTCCAAATGTGTTTTTTACTTGCTTGTTTTCCAGGGTCAAAGGTCATTTTCTAGCCTTCTCTTCATCAATTCATTCCTTCATTCAACACCTACTGTAGGAAGGGCAAGGAAGGGCAGCTGGAAGGGGTGGTAGAGCCCATCAGGTCCAACCTCCTCCGTTCAATAGATGATGAAGAGGAGGCACAGAAAGGTTATGTAACTGACTAATAATAATAACATTTACATAGCACTTTAAGGTTTATAAAGTACTTTATCTCATTTGACCCTTCTACAACTTTGTAAGGAAGATGCTACTCTTATCCCCATTTTACAGATGAAAAACATGCAGCATACAGAGGCTAAATAACTTGTCTAGAGACACACAGCTAGTCAATGTCTGAGGTGGGATTTGAACTCAGGTTTCCCTGACTTCAAGTCCAGGACCCTATTCACTCTGCCATTCTGATAACAACCCCAGGAGGTAGAGAGAAGAAATAGTATTGTCCCTACATGGACATGACCCTTATAGCTATATCTCATATAGATTTAGATCTCTTCTCTTCTCTCTCTCTATAGATAGATGATAGATAGATAGATAGATAGATAGATAGATAGATAGATAGATAGATAGATAGATAGATAGATAGATAGATAGATAGAT
>NW_027185764.1:67022395-67041743 GCF_028583685.1 Petaurus breviceps papuanus
GATAGATAGATAGATAGATAGATAGATAGATAGATAGATAGATAGATGATATAGATATAGATATCCCTTATAAATGAGGAAAATTAGTCTTAGAGGGGTTAAATGACTTGTTCAAAATCACACAGGTAGTGACTCCCAATAGAGCCCTCTTCCACCATGCTGTGATAACTCAAGGACTTTGTGCTATAATAGATAAAAGATTAATAAGATGTGATTTACCTTAAAGTCATATGTTAAATCCTTAAATTTCTCAAACTTTTTGGTCTGAGGATGCCTTTATAAGCTTAAAAAGTATTGAGGATACTTTTACATTCTTAAAAATTGAGGACTCCTTTTTTATTTGGATTATATTCAAGGGTATTACTAGAGCCAGTTTAAAGTGGCTCATGAGAGCAAATTGCTAAATTCTCAATGTGAGTGTTTACACCTCAGAAATTTGCAAATGCTCTAAATCAGGGTTTCATTTATTGTTTTGTTGATTGTCTAGATTTAAGAAAGTGAGGAAGAAAGTATTAGTAATGTATATTAAACTTAAAACTGCCCACATTTTTTTCAGAAAGTCAATTGTTAAATATTTTCCAATATACCTTCAGTTATATCTATTGATATTTAGCATATCAGCAATTAAAACTAAAACAATTTTCAAACATTTCTCAATTATTTTAAAATTAATAATAATAAACTCAATTACAGGCTATGATAAATGTTTGTATGAAAAAATATGGTATCTGAAATTTTAAAATTGGTGGAAAAGAGCAAGGCACAGTTTTAATATTTTTGCAACTCTCTTTAATTTCTGACTTAATAGAAGACAGTTGGATTTTCATACCTCCTTTTTACTCATTCTGTTGCAATATATTATGATATTTGAAGTATATAAAGAAAATTCTGCCTCACATGGATTGTAGTCTATTTTAATAGGGAAGTAATGTCCTAGTATTACTGTTGGTTTTTTTTTTTTTTGAGCAGGTAGTTTGCTTAAATCTGGGTTCAAACTCAATCCTTTCTCTAGATGTAAACATCTCTCTCCATCATGAGTCTTTTGGGGCTAACTTATGACTCTGGATTGCTGAGAGGAGTCCAGTTTATCAAAGTTGGTCGTCACACATACGTTGTGTCTGTAATTGGGTACAAATTCCTCCTGGTTCTGCTCTTCTCACTCAGCATCAGTTCGTATAAGCCTCTCCAGGTAAATTTGAAGACCGTCTGCTCCTCGTTTCTTATACCACAATAGTATTCCATAACATGCATATACCACAACTTGTTCAGCCATTTCCCAATTGATGGGAACCCCCTTAATTTCCAATTCTTTGTTACCACAAAAAGAGCTGCTATAAATATTTTTGTACACAGGGGTCTTTTTTCCACTTCTATGATCTCTTTGGGATACAACCCTAGAAGTGGTATTGCTGGGTCAAAGGGTATGAAATTATTTATAGCCCTTTGGGCATAAACCCAGATTGCTCTCCAGAATGGTTGGATCAGTTCACAATTCCACTAGCAATGCATTAGTGTTCCAATTTGCCCACATCCTCTCCAGCATTTCTCATTTTTCTGTTTTGTCATCTTAGCCAATCTGACTGGTGAGATATGGTACCTCAGAGTTGTTTTGATTTGCATTTCTCTAATCAATAGTGATTTAGAGCATTTTTTCATATGCTTATGAATATCTTTAAATTCTTCCTCTGAAAACTGCCTGTTCATATCCTTTGACCATTTATCAATTGGGGAACGACTTGTATTCTTATAGCCAATTCCCTGTATATTTTAGAAATGAGTCCTTTGTCAGAGACATTAGTTGTAAAAATTCTTTCCCAATTTTCCACTTCCCTCCTAATCCTGGTTACATTGGCTTTGTTTGTACAGAAGCCTTTCGATTTAATGTAACCAAAATTATCCATTTTGCATTTTATAATGCCCTCTAATTCTTTTTGATCATAAAATCTTCCCCTCTCCACATATCTGACAGGTAAACTACTCCTTGCTTTCCCAGATTGCTTACAGTATCAGCCTTTATACCTAAATCGTGCACCAATTTAGACTTGATTTTGATATATGGTGTTAAATAATGGTCCATGCCCAGTTTCTGCCATAATATATTCCAGTTTTTCCTGCAGTTTTTGTCAAATAGTGAGTTCTTATCCCGAAAACTGGGGTCTTTGGGTTTATCAAACAGTAGATTAGTATAGTCATTGACTGTTGAGTCTTGTGTACCCAATATATTCCATTGATCCACTCTATTCCTCAGCCAGTACCAAGTGGTTTTGAGGAGTGCTGCTTTATACTACAGATTAAAATCTGGTATAGCTAGTCCACCATGCCTAGCATTTCTTTTCATTAATTCCCTTGATATTTTGGACATTTTGTTCTCCCGAATGAATTTTATTAATATTTTTTCTAGCTCTACAAGATAGTTTTTTGGTAAACTGATTGGTATGGCACTAAATATATAATTTAAGTAAAATTTTATATTTCATTTTATTAGCTTGACCCAGCCTTAAGCAATTAATGTCTTTCCAATTAGTTAGATCTGACTTTATTTGTGTGAAAAGTGTTTTGTAGCTGTGTTCATATAGGTCATGGGTTTGTTTTGGCAGGTAGATGTCCAAATAATTATAATGTCTACAGTAACTTTAAATGGGATTTCTCTTTCTATCTCTTGCTGTTGAATTTCATTAGAATTCAAGAAATATACAGGAATGCCAAGGATTTATGTGGGTTTATTTTATATCCTGCAACTTTGCCAAATTTATTTATTGTCTCAAGTAGTTTTTTACTTGATTCTCTAGGATTCTCTAAGTAGATCATCATATCACCTGCAAAGTTATACCTTGGTCTCTTCTTTGCCTAATTTGATTCCTTTGATTTCTTTTTCTCCTCTAATTGCTACTGCTAACATTTCTAGTACCAGATTGAATAAGAGGGGTGATGGTGGACACCCTTGTTTCACCCCTGATCTTATTGGAAATGCTTCTAGCATCTCCCCATTACATATAATACTTGCTGATGGCTTTAAATAGATGCTACCTATTATTTTAAGGAAGGTTCCATTTATTCCTATATTTTCTAGTGTTTTTAGTAGGAATGGATATTGTATTTTGTCAAAAGCCTTTTATGCATCTATTGAGATAATCATGTGATTTTTGCTAGTTTTATTGTTGATATGATCAATTACACTGATGGTTTTTCTAATATTAAACCATCCTTGCATTCCTGCAATAAATCCTACCTGATCAAAGTGTATTATTCTTGTGATAAGTTGTTGTAGTCTTTTTGGTAATATTTTATTTAAAATTTTTGCATCTATATTCATGAAGGAAATTGGTCTATAATTTCTTTCTCTGTTTTATCTTTTCCTGATTTAGGTATCAGTACCATATTTGTGACATAAAAAGAATTTGGTAGGACTCTTTCTTCACTAATTTTCCCAAATAGTTTGTAGAGTATTGGAATCAATTGTTCTTCAAATGTTTGATAGAATTCACTAGTAAATCCATCTGGCCCTAGAGATTTTTTTCCTAAGGAGTTCACTGATAAGTTATTCAATTTCTTTTTCTGAGATGGGGTTATTTAAATAATTTCCTTCCTCTTCGGTTAATTTGGGCAACTTATATTTTGGTAAATATTCATCCATTTCACCAAGATTGTCAAATTTCTGTGCATATAACTAGGCAAAATAATTCCTAATTATTGTTTTAATTTCCTTTTCATTGGTCATAGGTTCACCCTTTTCATTTTTGATACTCATAATTTGGTTTTCTTCTTTCTTTTTTTATCATATTGACTAAGGGTTTATCAATTTTATTGGTTTTTTCATAAAACCAGTTCTTAGTTGGTCTGTCTTTCCATGGCCCTTTATTGCATATGATTTTTATTGCATCGTGATCTGAGAATGATGCATTTATTATTTCTGCCTTACTGCACTGAATCGTGAGGTTTTTATGTCCTAGTACATGGTCAATTTTTGTGTATGTGCCATGTAATGTGAGAAGACAGTATATTCCTTTTTATTCCCATTCAGTTTTCTCCAGAGATCTATCATACCTACCCTCTCTAAAATTCTATTCACCTCCTTAACTTCTTTCTTGTTTATTTTGAGGTTGGATTTATCAAGTTCGGAGAGGGGGATATTAAGGTCTCCCACTAGTATAGTTTTGCTATCTATTCCTTCCTCTAATTCCCTTACCTTCTCCTCTAGGAATCTGGATGCTATACCACTTGGTGCATATATGTTAAGTAATGATATTGCTTCATTCTTGATGGTGCCTTTTAACAGGATATACTTTCCTTCTTTATCTGTTTTAATTAGATCAATTTTTGCTTTTGCTTTATGTATCAGCAATGCCATATTCACAATGCCTATAGAGATTACAAATATGCTGATATAATTATCCATCACAAAATACATCAGGTTTGCCATTTGGGGAAATAAACTAGAAAATTTATTAAGATACCAAAAGACTGAGTCCCAAAACCAGAAAGTGAAAGCCATCAGAGTAGTTATGACATTGGCACAGGTAGATAAAGTAGAAAGCACCCACATTCTCAAGCCTTTAAAACAGAACAGGCTACCTCAGGCAAAGGTCCTCCTCTCCCCACTCACAGCAACCACCCAGCGTGCTCCCAGCAGCTCCGGCCCCTGGCAGTGCTCAGCAGGGGTCCTAACTCAAAAAAAAAAAAAAAAGGCAACCGCAACCGCCGCCAACCGCCAACCGCAGGACCGTTAGCTCGGCTTTTCACTTTCTCTTGCTCTGCTATGTCAGCACGTCCATGGGGCATGGGAGATCTTTAAATCCCATAACCCTTACACTTTATCTGAGATAAAGATTGCTACCACTGCTTTTTTTACTTTAGCTGAGGCATGACATATTCTACTGCAGCCTATTACCTTTACCCTGTGTGTATCCCTCTGTTTCAGATATTTTTCTTGTAAACAGCATATTGTAGGATTATGATTTTTAATACATTCTGCTATCTGCCTCCTTTTTATTGGAGACTTCATTCCATTCACATTCAGTTATGATTATTATCTGTTTCTTTCCCTCCATCCTATTCCCTCCCCTGTTAATGCTTATATTTTTTTCTTTCCTTCTCCCTTCCCCTCCTTAATAGTTTTCCTTTTGACCACCACCTCCCTCAGTATTCCCTTATCCTCCCCTTCCCCCTTACTTCTTCCCTCCCTACTAACCACCCCCCCTTTTCATAGCCCTTCCCCCCTCCTACTGCCTGTAGGATATTTTTATACTTATTGAAATATATTATTTCTTCTTTTCACCAAGAGTGACAGGAACAAATCTCATGCAAAGCTCCTCTCCCTCCCCTCTTTCCCTCTATTATTATACATTTTGAGTCTCTTCTCCATAGAGACCTATGCTTAACTGGTTGTGTTATTCCGTCCTTGCACCAGAACCAATGAGGGAAAAGCTCATATAATGCTCATCTCCCTCCCTTCTTTTCCTCTGCTATATATTGTTTTTATGCCTCTTTGTGTGGCATAATTTACTCTTTGCCACTTCATTCATTCCTCTTCTTCCATTGCAGTCTCTTTGTAGCCCTTAATAAGATTTTTTATCGTCATTTTGTGTAATTTATACTTGTCTATAAACGGTTTGCTGTTATTAAATAACAGGGTGTGTGTGTGTGTGTGTGTGTGTGTGTTTTCCTTGTTCACCTTTCTATGTCACTCTTGCATCTCGTAATTAGAGATTGAATTTTCCATTGAGCTCTGGCTTTTTCATCAGGAAGGTCTGGAAACCTGTTATATCGTTGAATGACCATCTCTTTGCCTGGAAGAATATGCTCAGTCTCGCTAGGTGGGTGATCTTTGGTTGTAACCCAAGCTCTTTTGCCTTGTGGAAAATTGAATTCCACTGCCTCCAATCTTTCAGTGTAGAGGCTGCCAAATCTTGTGTGATCCTCACTGTGGTTCCTCGATATTTGAATTGTTTCTTTCTGGCCACTTGAAGTATTTTCTCTTTTACCTGGTAGTTCTTGAGTTTAGCCACAACATTTCAAGGACTCTTCAGTTTGGGATCTCTTTTAGGAGGTGTCCAGTGGATTCTCTCAATTTCTATTTTACCCCTAGTATCTCAGGGCAGTTTTCCTTTATGAGCTCTTGGAGAATGTTGTCCAGGCTCATTTTTTCATCATAATTTTCTGGTAGGCCTATGATTCTCAGATTATCTCTCCTGGGTCTGTTGGATCTGTTTTCCATGTCAGTTATTTTTCCATTGAGATATTTTACCTTTTTTTCTTTCTGATTTGTCATTCTTGTTGTTTTGTTTGACTTATTCTTGGTTCCTCATAGAGTTATTTGCTTAAATTTGCTTGATTCTAGTTTTTAGAGAATTATTTTCCTTGGTTAGTTTTTGGAGCTCCTTTTCCATATCACACAGTTTTTTCTTTTTAAGGAGCTTTTTTCTTTATTATAATGTTTTTCTAATTTTGCAATTTTTATTTTAAAAGAATTATTCATTTTGTCTTTTATCTCTCTCATTTGGTGTTCAAAGTTCCTTTTGAGCTCATCTAGGAGAGTTTTCTGTGCTTGGGACCCATTCATTGTTGATGTTTCAGGTGTGAGTGTGGAGTCCACATTGTCTCCCTCTTAGTTTGGTTCCTCCCTCTGAGGATAGTAGGACTCCATAGTCTTTGTAGTCTGCTTTCTACCCATTTTGAGGCAGGGCCCTAGCCACGCCCTTCCTCTAGCATTCCCAAGCCTTTACTGTTGAGGGTTTTGCCCTGGGGCAAAAGTTACTATGTTTTTTTTTTGGGGGGGGGCCGGAGCAGCCGGGGTTCACTCTGCCATCCTGATCCTTGGAGGTCCTGATAAGGGCTTTTTAAATTTTTGGGCTATGGAGTGGTAGTCCCAGGAGTATTTGCTGTCCTGGACAAGAGCCCTACATTTGATCCTTACCTTGCTCTTTCCAGACCCAGCCCTTTGGTGATAGGCCTGGAAGTGGCCCTTGTGGTTGGTGGGACAACTACCCCCTTATCGATCAGGCCTGCCTCTGCATGCCGCACCATCCCTTCCAGGCCTGCCTCTGCCTATCTTAGTATTATTGTGAAAATAATTTTGACCTTGAAGACCATCCAGAAAGGGTTTGTAGTACCCCTACCATGCCATCTGCATCCATAACCATAAATTTTTGCTTGAAAGAATGTACAAGTTAGTCGAAGTGGGAATAGGCATAAGAGAAAAAGGTTTTGTGAAGTTATTTAATAATGGAAATTACTTTTATTTACAGCTTGGCTGCTGAAGTGCCCTTACAATTCTGAAACTCTTTGACTAGAAAACACAGTGTGCAATAAAGGCCCTAAGAGAAGTATGAACAAAGTGCTCTTGGAATTGAGAGAAAGAGTGAGCTCATATATGATGCAAGTAGAGGGTGAGGGGGGAGATCTCTAAAAAGGCTTCACTGGGGAAGTGGCATTTGAACTGGGCCTTGAAAGACAGCAGGAGGGTGGGGTTCCAATGAAGACAGACAGGAAAAAGAACTCTAGGCAAAAAATTGGCATGGTCAAAGTCATAGAGGTAACCTTCTAGGCCCAGAAAGACTCATCCTGGTGAGTTCAAATCTAGCCTCAGACATTTGCTAGCTGTGTGACCTTGGGCAAGTCACTTAACCCTGTTTGTCTCAGTTTATCTATCTGTAAAATGAGCTTATCTTTGCCAAGAAAACCCCAAATGGGTTCATGGAGAATCGAACATGATTGAAAGATGACTGAGCAACAAAGCTAAGCTGTAGAAGGTGGGGAGAACGGAGCTGTGGTGAGTGATAAGAGGCAGGAATGAAAGAACCATGGGAAGTATAAAGAACACTGGACTTAAAGTCAGAAGAGGGGGGTTTGAAGACCCAAGTCCTACCATTTAATGTCCCTATGACCTTGGGCATATCATGCCCCATCTCTTGGCTCCAGTTCTGTCATCTGTAAAATTTGGGGTTTAGAATACAGGAAAGATGGTTCCATCTAATGATTTCAGGGGATAAGGATGTGAGGAGGAAAAAGAGCCCTGGGTTCCAAAGATGAACTATATCACAATGATGGTTAGGACCTACCCTGATCTAATAACGTATGACAAGGCTACATCCAGACAAAATGAATACCCTTGTTGAGGCTTGAGTTGAGAAAGAGGGCTGCCATTTGCCTTATGGCAGTTTTATGAAAGGATTTTACTGCCAGGGATAGTTATATTTTCTGAGATGTGATGTGTCCCATAGTAGCAGACATATCTATATAATAAAATCTGTGTTGTAACAAGAGTCTACAAGATATTGTAAAAACAATGCTCCTCCACCAAATATAGTCATTTCACTTCTAAGACAAAGGGATAATGAGAAATTTTTCTAATTGATGAAATAGAAATAGCTGTAGATATGGAGTCCAAGGACATGAGTTCAAATCCTATTCCTTCCATTTACTTGATGCATAACCTTGATCAGGTAGCTTAACCTTGTTCAGAGCTTCTGAGTTTCAGTTTCCTCATCTGCAAATGAGACGATATAATGAGAGGACCTGTATTCAAATCTCTGTTTTAATGTTTACTGTATGACCAAGTCATAGTTTCCTCATTTGTGAAGTGAGTGGTTTGGAATTTATTACCTCTTTGGTGCTTTCCAGCTATAAATCTATGATGTTATATACTAATTCCTAAGTCTGTTTCTTCCCACCACCCCCATATAAAAGGATGCAAATGTTTTGAGATTTAGATGCAAGTCCACCAGGAAGGAGAAAAAAAAAATGAATCAGATGATGTCATGCCCTGAGCATGATGCATTAGATGGTCTCCAAAGTGGCTTCCAGTTCTCAGTTCTCTTGGAGGATTTTAGGAACTATGAAGTAGCAGCATCATATAATAGAATTAAATTTGAAATCAGATGACCTGGGTTTGAATCTCTACTCTGCTATCCATGTGGCCTTGGGTAAGTTGCTTGATCTCTTTTTGCTGCAGTTTCCTCATCTATAAAGAAAAAAAAAAGCTTCCTGCCTATATATCACAAATATTTTATTTCAGAAAAGTCCAAAGGTATTGGATATAGCATATAATGAATTAAATGACATTTACTTAAATTCCTACTACATATTCTACACTGTGCTGGCTGCTGAATATACAAAGGACAAGGGCTTAGATTCTATCTAGGAAAGTGTTCTGTTCTGATATTTTTCATTATATTTTATTCTTATATATCTTCTATTCTATAGATATAGATTCTGTTCTGTTCTAGTATGTTCTTTCCTATCCTATCCCATTCTATTCTTTGGCAAGCACTGAACATCACACAAATGACACCAAATCTTAATGACATAGGAGTCATATCAGAATTTGTGTTGAGGTTTGTATGTAGTCAGACGATTAGTTGCTTGACTAGTTAGGAGAAAGGTAAAAACCAACACAAAAATAAAATTAAAAAATTTAAAGATGAGACAAAGACATTGGATCTACTTGCAACAGTTTCAATCTGACCTTTCTGTGCCTTTCTGTGTACAATGAAACTAATTCTGTTATTCCTTTGATTCTCCAGGAAGAACCCATGTTCCATCCTTCCATTTAGCTTCAACTTTCTTTAGATTTTTAGATTTTTTTATTGAAAGGGTATTTAAAAATTAATGTGGTTCACTTTTTCTAATAGCATGTCGATGTTAAGTGACTTGCCCAGGGCGACACAGCTAATAAGTGTCTGAGGTCATATTTGAACTCAGGAAGAAGAGTCTTCCTGACTCTAGGCCTGACACTCTATCCACTGTACCACCTAGCTGCCCTTTCTGTCATCTAGGGCCTAGCAATAGGTTAATCTTTGCACTTTAAGAATATATATTTTTAATAAAACCAAAAGTTGTGTAGTTATAATGATGAAGCTTGTTCCCAAAGAATAAATGGAAAGTCATCTATTGCTACATTAAAGCACCAAGAATTCATTTCTCTGTTTTTGCAGAAATGGTATAATGGGTATGGAACACTGTTAGTCAGTCAGGAAATATGCTTGTTAGTTTTGCTGAACTGACTCTTAAGCTTTTATAAAAAATGTACATTATAATGGATGTTTTTTTTTTTTTACTGGGGGAGAAGAGAGGAATATATTGGGAAATAAAGGTTATATAAAAATAATATATCAACAATATTTTTTAAAGAAAAAAAGGAGGTCTTTTGACACAGGGGTGATTGTCATGAGGATATAATCCTAGAGTCATATGCTGACAAAGCTAGAAAGGGTTCTTAAGATCATCTAATCCAACCACCTCTTTTTAGAGATAAGGAGACTGAGACAGGCCTAGAGAAGTTCATTACTGGCAGGACTAGGCCTCAAATCCAGGCCTCCAAGATCAGTGGTCCTTCTAATACACATAATTGCATTGGAAGAGTAGGTTAATAGATAGGGGTCTAGAAATTGACCATTTTTTTCACCACCAATCAGGACAAAATGTCAACTTAGTGGCAGTCACAGAAAGTGTTTTAGAGATCTTAAGAGGGGAAAAAGAAATAATTGCTAGGTAGGATGGGCAGGTGGGGCTTTCATTAGGAAAGATGTCTCCGTAACCCTCCTGAAAATGGAATTTAGCGTTTCTGACTTTTATTTTTGCCCTTCTGCCCAGATGACAGACTGATCTCCATAAAGTAGATACTGACAGCCTGGAGTGAGGAGAGGGAATCTGAACCATACAAATGAGAATCGTCGGAGGCACTCGGAATGTTTAAAACCTTAGAGAAAAAAAGATTTAGAACAGAACAAACTGACTTTCTGAATTGAAGAGTTGTCACATGAAGGAAGGTATATAAAAATAGAATAGCTAGGTGGTTCAGGAGATAGAATGCTCAGCCTGGAGCCTATAAGTTGGAGGTAATAGTAGTGCCCACTTCTCACTACTGTTGTAAGGATCAAGTGAGATAATATTTATAAAACACTTAGCCCAGGGCCTGGCATATAATTGTTGTTGTTGAATAATTTCATTTGCATCTGACTTTTTGTGACCCCATTTGAGGTTTTCTTGGCAAAGATGTTGGAGTGGTTTGTCATTTCCTTTTCCAGCTCATTTTGCAGATGAGGAAACTGAGGCAAACAGCGTTGAGTGACTTGCCCAGGGTCACACAGCTAGGAAGTGTCTGAGGCTGAATTTGCACTCAAGAAGATGAGTATTCCTGACTCCAGGCCTGGTGCTCAATCTACACAACTAGTAGGGCATTATAAATGCTAATTTCCTTTCTAAAAAGAACAATATTTAAAAGTTGCATAGTTGTAGACTTAGGCTTTATGTCATGAAAAAAAAACCTTCCTAACACTTCCAAAAGTAGAGTGGGAGAGAGTGAATTCCCCAACTCATGGAGGCTAGCTACCTGCCTGATGGAGATGCAGTGGACGAAATGCTTGCTCAGGCACAAATTGAACTAGATGACCTCAGCATCTCTTCCAACTCTGACATTCTACAATTCAGTAAGATTCATGTTAACAATGTGACTTTGCTGAGGCAACTGCTGCTGACTTCCATAAAAAAATCCAATCTGAGGGCCAGGCTATCATATCTGGAACTAAAACAATAAGTGATAGGGGCTATAAACTTCAAAATAAAAGATTCTTTGGCTTTAGGTGCTACCACCATTGTAAATCTTTCAGGGGACCAGGGATGCTGGTTAAACTCATTATTTGCTGTTTCAAACTCTTCTCTCTTAGTTTCTATCTTCAGTAAAATTTATAATCTCTAAATTCTTTGCTGAGATCAAAGTCTTTGGGGAGGCAGAAACTGGAAAATTTTAAAGTCATACTGTCAACAGGAATTTTAATGGCAAAAACAGGTTTCAGTAATAAATGCTTAAATGACACCATAAATCAACACCATACAATATGTTAGGTTTGTCTATGGGGATGGGAATTTTCTCTAATTTTCATCTTTGGGGATGGGTCTTTCCTCTACTTTCTAGACATTTGTAATGCTGATGAGACACATGACTTGTTCCCTGGGCTAGGGACTCATAATCTTACTAATTCATTCAGTGAAAAGATGCAATCTTCTTTTTACTTGGGAGAGAATTTGTGATTACTGTTGAGGAGTATCTCCTGTATTCTTTGGAGTATGTGTTTCTATCTTTGGTTCCCAGGAGAAAGAGATGCTATTTATGGATGGGTTGCATCCTCTCTCCATTTGTTTGTACATGAGGGTCATTCTCACTATCTTCCACAAATTATTGGATGGGTTGATTCATCTTTCAATTCAATTTGATAATTAGGTGCTACTTTGTGAAATGAAGAGATTTCTCTAAGGATATAGCAGTCTTCTGTCTTTGGGAATTTGGTTTCATTATTCCTCCCTGCCAGCTCCAACTGATGACTTTTATTTATCTTGTCTATATACATGTGATATGTCTCTCCTCCCACCCCCTGCCCCACATGCACATAAGCTGGGACTATCTCATTTTTATCTTTTTATCTCTAGCACCTTGCTGGGGATAATTAATAAATGTTTGTTGAGTTGAAGAGGAAGAATAATATCAATGAAATGCGTTCTCTCCCCATTTTCATTCACCTACCAGTGCGTTAAGTTCTTGGACAACTTTAAGGTACAACAGAGAAATTAGGAACCCAGCAGACTCAGAGTATCAGACCAAGAAGCCAGACTATTGAAACCCATCTCTGTATTTCCAGAGAAAGAGAGATAGAGAGACTGAGACAAAGAGACAAAGAATAGAGATATGGAGATAGACAGAGAAAGAAACAGAGACAGACACAGAGATAAACAGTCAGACAAACAGATAGACAGACAGACCCAGAGAGACAGACACAAAGAGAGACACACACACAGAAAGACAGAGAGACAAATAGACATGCAGAGAGACAGAGACAAAGAACAAACTTCAGTATAAGAGCATGGGTAATTCTAGGATTATTTTTAGTTTCCCCTCTGTCCTTCACCCATAATGTGGTATATTCATCTATAGCAAACAAACAGAATACAACAAAAACCATGTGATAATTATCTGGAGACAAAATTTATTACAAAAATACACATAGCAAATAAACAAAATTTAAGGGTAACTGACATCAATTCTCCAAACAGCTATGAGATGGAAGAAAGGGAGGAAGTATAGAGGGGATAAATTCACCAGGTTCCAGCGTAGCAGCAAATTCTGTCCAGGAGAGTCACTCTCTAAGTGGATCAGTGAGTCAGACAAGTCTCTAGATCATCAAAATTAAATTTAATTCCAAGTAGCTGTTGCCCTGACCTTGTAATCTACCATCTACCCTTGAGACATAAAGGTCCCCATCCCTACTTCCACCCACATCTTCTACCACCCATGATCTTTTCAATCTTTCCTCCTACCTGAGAAAAGCTATAGTTTTTATGCTTATGTATAGGAATTGATTAAAGGAGCTGGGGTTTTTTAACCTGTGGAAGAGATTTATGAAAAATACACAAAGTATTTTCTAATATTGAAAGGGCTGTCATATAGAAAAAGGATTAGGCATTTCTATTTGGTCCCAAAGGACTAAAAAAGCAGAACTAAAAGTAATGAGGCAGAATTGCTTAAGATGTCTAATGGCTCCCTATCACTTCTAAAATCAAAAAGAAACTTTATTTTTTGGCATTCAATGCCCTCACAGTCTGACTGACCAAATTTTCCAGGCTTATTATTATGATTTCTCTTCTTCCTCAGTAGCTGACATGCCCCTGCTCTCCTCTCCATCATTTGTCAAGATTTTTAGTAAGGACAAGTGTGCCACCATTGTGGTGTTTCCTCTGCAGCTCTGTTCAGACTTTTTGCTCTCAGCAACTTCCACCTTCAGGTGATGTCAAAGCTTCAGGATGATAAAGAGTAATTCCTTTTCACTAAATAAATAATGCAGTAAAGTAGAAGAAGTGCTAGTTTTATCTACCAGCTATACTACTAACTAGCTGTATGAATTGGGAAAAGTCACTTTCTCTTTATAGGCTGCAGTTTCCTCATCTGTAAAAAGGTGAGGGGAGGGGAGTGGGGGGACTGTTTGAACAACAATTTGACTAAATGATCTCTAAGATGCCTTTCAGTTCTAAAATTCTAATATATATCTCCTTAGTAGGGTCACAAAATGTGAATTGCTTAAATTTGACAAAACTATTGCAAGAAACTGGATTCCAGCATAATACAGTTCAAAAGAGAATTCCACAGTGGATAGAGGCAAAAACAGGGTTAAAGAAAAATGGAAAACAAATGAGGATAGTAAAAATTATTCATTCCAATGCTGTTCTTCAAAATATTTAATGATTCAGACAGCCTGGGCTTGAGGTTGTCACTGAAATTTCCAAGGTGGATGAGGGAGATGGGAGAATAATTGATCTGATGACCAAAAAAAAAAGAAAAATCATGCAAGAAGTTAGTGGAAGAAAAACAAAACAATATTTGTAACTATAAGGCAAATTTACTAAATTTCCTCAATAAAAGCAAAAGCAATAGAGAAATGGACAAGAGAATAAAACCCAATAATTTTCTATAAAGAAATATGACCTTAGATAAAGCACTACTAAAAAATTATATAGTTGGGGTGACCAGGTAGCACAGTGAGTAAGGGCACCGGCTCCAGTGTTGGGATGACCTAGAGATTGAATCCCGGGCTCAGACACTTAGCACCCACCCAGAAAAACCTGGCCATGTAACCTTGAGCAAGTTCCTTAACCCCAATTGCTTAGGGGCGGCCAGGTGGCTCAGCGAGTAAGAGCACCGGCTCCAGTGTTGGGATGACCTGGAGATCGAATCCCAGCCTCAGATACTCAGCACCACACCCAGAAATAACTGGCTGTGTAATCTTGAGCAAGTTACTTAACCCCAATTGCTTAAAAAAAAAATTTATATAGTCAAGAGAGACAAACAGGGAAACTATATAAGGCTTAAGGGCACCAAAAATAATGGCAAAATAACAATATTAAATGTATAGTCACCAAATGGCATAGTAACAATGTTTTGAAAAGAAAAGCAAGATGAAATGCCAAAAGATATGGAGAATAACACAGTAATAGTAGATTTTAATATTCCTTTCTCAGTACTTGATAAATTCAACAGTAAGATAACAAGAAGAAAATAGGGCTGAATAATTATTGGATAAATTGTATTTAACATATAGATATATAGAGTGACATATTGTATTTAACTGACATACATCTTAATGGGAATATTAAATAATGCATATATGCATTCCATGGTACCCATATAAAGATTTATATGTACTAGGGAACAATGAAATATTAAAAAGAATGCAAAAATGCAACTATAATAAATGTATATTTTACATACTATAACATAATATATTGAGCAATGGAGAAAGGAAGTATAAACAAAATAAAAAACCTAAATAAGAATAAATAATGACCTCCTGAATATTAATTGGGTCAAAGAACAAGTCAATCAGTCAGTCAAGAAGTATTTATTAAGTAGTATTTATTAAATAAGGTATTGAGTTAAGTAAACACTAGAGACACAAAAAATGTGTCTTTCCTTAAGGTGCTTACATTCTAAGGAGACAATACATACACATACAGGCATATACATTGTTTGTTCTTCATTTTTGAAGATCAATGACATGATATTGATGTCAAGGTACAGTGTATTTGACTGTGACTGATCAGTTCAAAACCTATCCGAAGGCTTTATCACAGCTCAGACGCATTTGTCACAGCTCAGTCCATTAGAACATTTGGGATGAAGGTCTCTGGATTTATGCAGTTCACATTTCCTTTATGGTGACTATAACTCCCACTATATCCAGACCTGCTGCTTTGTCACTCACCTGTTGCCACAGGTCTTCAAGGTGGATAAAATAGTGAATGGGGAGTGATGTCTTGCCTTATGTGTGAATTGGATTTAAGTGAGACAATGTTGTGCAAAATCGTCAGCCTCACTCTCTTCTAGAGTCATCAAAGTCCAGAGGCAGGACAAAAGTCAGGACAGCTGGCAATGGTCTGGGATGCAGTGAATGACCTTGGTGACTCTGATGTTTTACCAAGCTCTAAGCTGCTTCATCCACCTTCTTGGTCATTAGAACAAATTGCTCCTGTCTGCCTATTCTGCTGGGTGAAGTTTTCACATGCTTGGGACAGGTGCTCCCCTAGCTCATAATTTTACTAGGGTGTAGCTGCTGCGTGTGCTATAGCTTCTTGGAGCAAGAGTGAGAGCTGGGTGACAGGGAGATACCAAATAATGAACAGGTAAATGAGCAGCCCCCAAAAGGGCTCAGTAAGTCCTCTCACCATAGGTGCTAGTCCTCCCTGAACACCCCATGCACTCTAATATTATGTAGGAACTCAGCTTAGTTTAAGCACATTCTCCCCTGAGACTGAGGATGGAGAAGAAACAGTATGATGCCATAGCTAGGTGGCACAGTGGGTAGGGTGCCAGGCTTGGAGTCAGGAAGACTCATCTTCCTGAGTCAAATCTGGTCTCAGACACTTAGTAGCTATAAGGCACATCTAATGTATATACACAGTAAATTTTGAATTAAAAATACTAGCAGTTGGAGGTACTTGGAAAAACCTCCTAAGGAACATAGATAGCACTTGGGCATTTAAGGAAAGTGGGGATTCTAAAATGTGGAGATAAGGAAGGAGAACATCCCAGGCTATGAAAAGGCATAGAAGTAGGAGATAGCTTGGAATAAATATGTGATGTTATTTGTATTATTAATATGTAATAAAACGCTAAAAAAAAGGAAGGTGTCAGGCTCTAAAAAGTTTTAAATGGCAAACAGGCTAAGTTCTAGGTGATGTTAGATGTAATAGTGGTTCCCTAGAGCTCCAGGTATTCTATGGTTCAGTTATACTAGTTCAATTGCCGTTCTTCCTACATAACATCCTTTTCTGGTTCCATGCTTTTGCACTGACATGTTCAGACTTTTAGAACAGTCTTCAGCAGCTGTGTAAAGTATACATTGGAGTAAGCAGAGACTTGAAGTAAGCAAATCAATGCAGAGTCTGTTATAATAGTTCATATGAAACATGATGAAGACCTGAACTCAGTCAAGTGAGCGGGTAAGAGATTGTAAGAAAAAAGTGACAAGATTGGGCAAGTGATTGAATGGGGTGAATGACCTTAAGGCATCTACAATGAACAAATCACTTAACTTCTGTGGATCCTGATTTTTCTCATTATAAAATGAGAAGGTTGGATTAGACAGCCTCCAAAATCCTCCTAGGATGTAGCTGGTTGCCATGGTCCCAACTTGGACTTGGAGTCAGGAAGTTATTGTTGTTGCTGTTGAGTTGTCTTTCAGTCATGTTCGACTCTTCGTGACCCCATTTGGGGTTTTCTTGGCAAAGATACTGGAGTGGTTTTCCATTTCCAGTGCATTTTACAGATAAAGAAACTAAGGCAAACAGGACTTAATGACTTGCCCAGGGTCACACAGCTAGGAAATGTCAGATTTGAACTCAGGAAGATGAGTCTTCCTCCAAATTCTACCTTAGATACAGGTTAGCTCTGTGACCCTGAAGAATTCACTCAACCACTCAGCCTCAGTTTCTTTATCAGTAAATGGGGGTAATAACAGCATCTGTATCAAAGATTTCTTATGAAATGTCAAATGGTATAAATGAGATAAGGACATGGTATGAAAAAGGCTAACCGTGAAGCTTTGGTTCTTATCATTTCTGAATCAAATAATCAACTGACAAGTTTCTTAAGTATGTGAATGTTAAACACTATGCCAAATACTAGGTATATGAAGACCAGAGTTAAAGAGTCTCTACTCTTGAGAAGCTTTCCTTCTACCAGAAGAGACAAACATAAATGTAATAGGGACAGATACATGCCCAGAATGCATTAGTATGCTTAGCTGAAGCAAATTCCCTGCACAGAGAAAGTTAGGGAACCTATTTTTGAAAGAATTAGTATGGAGCATGAGTAGCATTTTTGTAACTGATTCCAGATACCAGCCCTCTGGTTAGGAGAAGCCACTTTCAAATGGCTGCATGGTCAGAGACAGGAAGCATATTTGAAAAGGCCCATGTCAGTGTCTCTGTCTGGTCTCTTTGTCTCATGCTCTTGTATACTCTCTGGCTATTTGATTACTTCAGGGTAGTGTACTGTGAGAAACAATGCTGTGAAGGGAGAGACCTTGGTGACTTTCCTCTCACTGAGCATTGTGGGGTCCCAAGAAACAGGCCTCAGTCCTTGATCTCTATGTTTGATCTTTTCCATTCTAGATGAAAGAATTAATGCTTTGCATCTTATGTGTTTGGAAAGGTCAAGAGATAGCACATCCAAGCTTTACAACATCCCACTTTTATAGCTAGTTCAACATCAGTGTTTAGAAGAGAAAGGAGTAACCCTTAGGAATGACCTTTAGGACTCAGCCAGCAATATCTGAACCCAAGACTCAAATCATGCTACATCTGTATACAAACTTGGTGGGATCAATATTATGTAGAAACTGAACTAAGTTTATGCCCATTCTCCCCAGAGACTGAGGAAGGATAAGAAACAGTAACGTCCTGCAGCTGGATGGCACAGTGGGTAGAGTACTGAGCTTGGAATCAGGAAGACTCATCCTCCTAAATTCAAATCTGGCCTCAGACACTTACTGACTATGTGACCCTGAGCAAGTCACTTAATCCTGTTTGCATCAGTTTCCTCATCTGTAAAATGAGTTGGAGACAGAAATGGAGAGCACTACACTATTTTCGCCAAGAAAACCCCAAATGGAGTCACAAAGAGTCAGACACAACTGGAAAACAACTGAAGAGCAACAGTGATCCCCAGCGTATGGGAGGAAAGGTTTTATACTTTTGTTGTTGCGGTATCTTTGAAGAAAACAGAGCTTTGTAAAAAACTAATTGATGTTAAATGGAACTGACCGCTAGTCACTAGTATCTAAAAGTGGAAAAAACATGGCCAGTAAGGGCTCAGGTCAGTGGTATCAGAGAAGAAACACCACAAGATCCCACATGGTACCCTGGAACTATGAGGTAACGATGTAGTAGCTTGGCTCTGCAAGAGCCCAAACATATTAATTATATATGTGTATACAAAATAGATAGAAGGTAATAGAAAGAGATGAGCTATGGCAGTTAGGGAAGGAAGGAAGGAAGGAAGGAAGGAAGGAAGGAAGGAAGGAAGGAAGGAAGGAAGGAAGGAAGGAAGGAAGGAAGGAAGGAAGGAAGGAAGGGAGGGAGGGAGGGAAGAAGGAAGGAAGGGAGGGAGGAAGGAAGGAAGGAAGGAAGGAAGGAGGTATGGGCTCTGGGAGCCCTCTCAAGCTCTCCATGAGTCCTTGAGGTACAGGCTCTGGGAACCTCCCTTGGACTCTGATTTGCATAAGGCAATAAGCCTTACATTGTGGCTGGGCCCAGACCTCTAGCCTAGTTACTAACTACTAACTCTAGCCTAGTTACTAACTAC
>NW_027185764.1:67041753-67051947 GCF_028583685.1 Petaurus breviceps papuanus
AGTTACTAACTACTAACTCTAGTCTAGTTACTAACTACTAACTCTAGTCTAGTTACTAACTACTAACTCTAGCCTTGTTACTAGCCTAGCTCTCCATTGTTCATCTACTTCCCACCCAAACTGGCCTAGCCCACCTTTGTTTGTGGCCTCCAGGTGGCCTCCAGCAACTTCCCACCCTTAATCACTCACTGACCTCATTAACTCCTCCTGAAGACCCTCCTCAAACTCCTACCCTAGACCATTCCTAGATTCTTCCCACAGCCTTCTGTATATAAGACCCCATCCTGTCTTCATGTTTGTGAGAGCTCCATAGAATAGTGAGAGTGCCATAGAATGACCTAGCACAGATTTACTCTGTGTCTAATGCAAGCGAACTTTTAATAAACTTTACTTTTCTTTGGCTGAGAAGACTTGAGTCGAATTCATTCCATAGGACCTGGAGTGTTGGTATTTTGGAGTCTCCAGAGCAACCCTAACCCTCTTAGTGGGTAACGAAGGAAGAAAGGAAGAAAGGAAGAAAGGAAGGAAGGAAGGAAGGGAGGAAGGGAGGAAGGGAGGAAGGGAGAAAGGGAGGAAGGAAAGGAGGAAGGAAGGAGGATTTATTAAGAGCCTGCAGTGTGCCAAACATTTAACAAATATTTCATTTCATACTTATAATAGCGCTGGGAGTAGGTGCTGTTATTATCCCCATTTTAGAATTGAGAAAACTGAGGCAGAAAGAGATAAAATGACTTGCCCAGGATCACACAGCTAGTAAGTATCTGAGGTTACATTTGAATTCAGATCTTCCTGACTCTATTACACTATTCACTGTGCCATCTAGCTGCCTTTATCCTATTTCCCACCACCTTCCTTAATAGGAAAATCAGCAAAAGTGTTCTATAGACTTGAGATGTCTTGAAGGAAATCTTTTTTGGAACATATCTTGGTTTGTGCCAGCATAGATAAATTTGTAATGAATTAAGTGCATTCCCAATAGTAAACATTATGGTAAGGAATATTGTTATTTTATTGCAATCAAAAACATTTGCAAAATTGGAGGAATGTGCTTTAAGGTGATCAGAGTAAGAGGATGTAAGGGGGCCTATGAGAACTGTCAGTAGCAGCAGCAGCAACAACAAATGTGTTTTACCAAGCACTAGTAAACTGAATTAAATTACAATTAAATGAAATTACAATTACAAAGCTACCAATCTGAAACCTAACATAGAGAAGGAAGAGTCAATTGTCTACCATATTTGCTCCCTATCCCTTCCTAGTCCAATCCAAGTTCAGTGAACCAAATCAGGCATTTTTTTGGTTCCCTCAACAGTTTCCCCTTCTATAATCCCATACCCCATTAAGTTTTTGAACAATACTAGCTTTTAGGACACAAGATGCATCATTAAATAAGTTAAGGAGAAAAAGAGGATCAAAGTTTCTGTTCTGTGTGTCAAATTACCTATACAGTCTTTAAGAGGTCATTCCAGAACCAGGAATTTGTTCATAGAATGATCTCACATGCATTAATGCTATGTGGTCAGTTCCATTTCCTACCATGCAATTAACCATTAGTAACTGATAAATGTTATTACAATAGAAAAACATAACCAAACATTAATTCACCATTGATTCACTCTCTGCTATAAATTTTGAATTTACAAGCTAAAAAGAGTCTCACATATTTATAAAAAGCACTGGACTTGAAATCCAAAGATCAGGAGTAATCACTTTGCCTGTCTGGACCTCAATCTTCTCATCTGCAAAATGAGAAGAATGGGCAAGGTGATATGAAATGGTTTTCAGTTCTAATGATCTATGATTCTAACAGTGTTACTCAATGAAGATAAGTACTGAAATGCCACTAGAAGCCAAATAATTAATTAATTATACTTAATTTACTTAATTTTACTCTTCCTATGTTTACTCTTCCTTATGTTTACTCTTTTATGTAACTCCAAGATACCCAGTAGCCTAAGGATGTAGCTAATAGTCCCCCTGACAGTGAGGAAAGAATATCTGCAGAGAAAACTTGTCTGCTATCTCCTAGGAGAAATTTCTGTGCCTCATTTTACATATAGTGCTCCTTCCTCCCCTGTTTATCCAAGCATTCTTTACTCTTGTCTTTCTCCCACTGTCCCATAAGGAGCCAATCTGAAGAGAGGGCAGCCTTATAGTAATTTAGAATTTAATGTCAATGTAAGTCACTATGTTTCCTCTCTCAGGAGTATTTGTATTCCAAAGTTTATTTTTAATTATATAATATAAAAGATTTTATCCCTTATTGAAGGGCAGCTAGGTGTCACAGTGGATAGAGTGCCAGCCCTGGAGTCAGGAGAACTTGAGTTCGAATCCTGTCTCATAAACTTACTAGTTGTGTGACCCTGGGTAAGTAATTTAACCCTGTTTCCCTCAGTTCCCCATTTGTAAAATGGGCTGGAGAAGGAAATGGCAAACCATTCCAGTATCTTTGCCAAGAAAACCCCAAACAGGGTCAAGGGGAGTCACACACAACTCAAATGACTCAACAACAAAATCCCTCATTAAAGGAAATTCTAACATCAGGTGAGAGTAATTTGCTTTGTAAGGACTTCTTCCTGGAGCTCCTGAAATCACACCAAACAGGTAATCACTTCTCTGAATACTTATAAAGTGAAATCTGCCTATTTGTCCTTATTTTTGCTTGGCTAAAGTTACTTCTTTCTCCATGACATGATAAAGGTTGGAATGAGAGATCAAAAAAATTCCTGGACTGACACCAAACCTGAGTTCTAATCCATGATAGCAGAAATATCTTGATTCACTATCAGTCACCAAAGTCAGAACAAGGGTGAAATGACTGGGGCTTGTCCCCAGGATACCAAGTTTAGAAGATATTCTCAAAATTCTTCAGCTGTGTAGATATAACAAGAGTTAATCAGCAAGAATAATTAGTTAAAATGGGAAGTTGTCAGATAGTAAGTCTGTAATGAGCTTCGCCCAACCTTACTTGGATCCCCAGTGCCCCTGGTCTGATTTGTGATACCTGCCCAAGTACAAAAATTCCTAGTTATAACTCTGTCATTCATTAATACTTTAGTTTAGTTAAATGGATTGATTTTCATAGGTATAGCCTGGTGAGAACAAGGCTTTATGGGAATGGGATAGATAGGAGTAAACTCTGATGTGGGAAAAGTTAAGACAGAAAAGAAAAATCCAAGGTATAAAGCACTGCCCAGAGAAGGCAGGTCTAGGAATTGTATCTTAGTAGAGGAAGTTTCTCTCTCTCTCTCTCTCTCTCTCTCTCTCTCTCTAACTGCTACGTACACATTCACACACTCTCTCTCTCACTCCCTCCCCCCCTCTCTCTCTCTCTCTCTCTCTCTCTCTCTCTCTCTCTCTCTCTCTCTCTCTCTCTCTCTCTCTCTCTCTCTCTCTCTCTGTGACATAGGATAGATTAGACAAATAGAAAAGATATTCGGAAGGGGCAATAGGAGACCTTTGAAGACAAACTTCATGTCCTTCCTATCTCTCAAGGGCCAAGGCTGCAGATGACCTCCAAAAACAAACTATCTTCCTTCAACCCTACCAAGGGCTTACATTTCCAAGACATATGACTAGGAAATAAATGAAAGTTTTCTAAATGGGAGAGTAATCTTTTTCTTTCTGACATACAATGCCTGAGGTGAGGAGAGCAGAAAAGAAAAGAGAAGTCATTTTGCTAGAGATTTGGAGGAAGCAAAAGTATAACTGTCTATTAACCTAGGTGAACTTAATCACAGGGAAATCAGGAGAAAGAAAACTAAAGAGTCAGCAAACTAATTGAGCTATTAATAGCATTAGAAACTGCCTATCAAAGAGAGAAAAGAAGTCTCACTAACTTCCACCAACTGAAATCTGAAAAAGAATGAACTCCCCTGGTTCTCTTCTCCTCCTTAGCAAACCCAGAGTATACCAGAAATCCTGGTGTGTTTTCTGTATTGCTCTTTTAGGATTCTTGCTATCTGTGTAACCAAAATTTATTGAATGTCTATCCTAGACACAGTAAAACTCATGGATGCAGATTCCACTAACACAAACTTCATGATCAGCACTGTGAAGTTGGATTAAGGGGTCACGGGTTGAATTTCTTGTTCTGCTTTGCTATGTGAGGATAGGGAAGCCACTTATCCTCTCTGGGTCTCAGTTTCACCATATGTAAAATCAAAGGGTTAGACTAGATGGCCTCTCAGATCCCTTCCAGAGCTATGAGCCTTTGACCTGGTTGAAGAAGACTTCTAAACTCTGAGTAAATGAATGAGAGAGGAGACAAGATTACATGGTATATATTTGATAGTTGATCTCTTAAGTTGTAAGAGAACTATTTTGTTCACTAGGATTGTAAACTTCTTCAGAACAGGAAATGTCTGACTTTTGTCTTTGTATACCAGAGCTTAGCACAATCCTTGGTACATAGAAGGTGCTTAATAGATTTTTTTGTTTATTAGACTTTTTTAAAATGTGTTTTACACATATGCATATACACACATACACAAATCATGTATAAATAGAGACTAATTTACTAATTTGCAAATGACGGAGGTTTTTTGGTAGATAGATGTAACAGCAAGCAAAGTGGGATTTTTGTCTGTTTTTCTGTGCGTGTTATTCTGTTTCCCAGCCACATGCCTCTGTGCTGAGCCAATCAGACATGTGCAAGTGGGCTCTAACCAATCAGATATGTACATGTGGGCTCTAGCCAATCAGATGTTGAGTAGAACTGTATATAAAGAAAACTGGTGTTGAGAAAGCAGGCATTAAGGGATCCAGCTTTGAGAGCCCTGCAGTGCTCAGAGAGAGAGGCAATTTGAGTGGGTAGAGAGAAGAGACCTCTAAGAGCTGAGAGGAGACCTCTGAGAGCAGAGAAAAGACCTCTGAGAGTAGATAGAAGACCTCTAAGAGCTGGAAGGAGACCTCTGAGAACTGAGAGGAAACCTCCGATGGTAGAGACTTGCTGAGGGAGCCTCTAAACTTTGAAAACAAATAAAGCTATAAGGCAGAAACTTGCCCATGGGAGGGAGGCTTAGCTTGAGCCCCATTTGAAGGCTATAAAAGTGAACTGAGCTGTTTATTACAGAGCCTGTTATTTCAGGACTTTGAAAGTGAATTGAGATGATGGTACTAGTGGTGTGTGTCAGTATTGTTGCTCTGTTAAGCTTTATTTTCCAGAAGCAGAAGCTACAGGCAGGAGGCCCTGGAACCTGCTGTTGGGCAGGAGCAGGGAGAACTTGGAGCGGAGCAGTCCCCATGAGGTAAGACATGGACCAATAGCAGAGAGCTACCTACTTGTGAATCAAGGTGAGAGTTGGGAGCAGTCAGTCCATAAAGGAAAAACAATGGGACTTGGAAGTCAACCTCAGGAAGAAAGAGGACTTTATTTGGATACTTGGTATTGATTAAGGAAATTGTTCTTACAGTGATGTAGGGATGGATGGTGTGGTGTTTTGTACTACCCCTTAAGGATGCATCATGCTAGGGAAGACCCTAGCCTGGGACCCCCTGATTATGTAAATAAGTATTTTGGGGAATGCTACTGAATGCAATGGTATATGCTATGTGCCATATGACATATTGAGTGATATACATACATATCATATATATATACATATATATTATATATATATGCAAGTATAATGATAGGCTTTGCTTAAGGATGTTGCTATGAATGCTATGCTTTACTTTATTGAACAATGTTTAGTTCTGAATAAATAGAGAGTTCATTATACTATGCGATTAGACTCTTAAAATTATTCACAGCAGCATCCTTAGGTATATTGTTATGATTGGTGTTACAATAGAGCAGTGAGACTATTTAAGGGCTATGAACTTTATATAACTTTATTATGTGTGTATATGTATATACATGTATGTATGTATCTTAGAATTGACATTTTCACCACTTTCCTCTGTCTTGTCTCCTGCTCCTGTTCAATTAGCAAATTTTGACTGGAAAAGAGGTTGCCACACACAGGAACCTGGTGTTCACCAGGCCAATCCAAGGAATATCAAAAACATGAAAGAAGGGAAGTATCTTTTGGGTCAAATACATAGAAAGCAGAAAATGAGCCTTGTAGGGAAATACATGTGTCTAGATGAGGCAAAGACTAAGGAGGAGGGAGGAAGGGAGTTAGGGCAGGAAAGTCAGAGTAAACTGAGCACTAGCAACAAAAAGACAAAATGACAATTTGCTACACTCATCACTCAGCTGTGTGTTCTAGCAGAGTGTCATTGACTCAAAGTCCCCTACTCTGTGCTGGCCTCACTGGCAGATTCCATTCTATATTTATCCTTAGTGGTGCAGCTAGGTGGTATGCTTATAATGCTGGGCCTGGAGTCAGGAAGACCTGAGTTCAAATCTATTCTCAGGTACTTACTAGTTGTATGACCCTGAGCAAGTCAATTTACCTCATTTGTCTCCATTTTCTCGACTCGAAAATGGGGGTAATAATAGCCCTTATTTTCCAGGGTTGTTGTGAAGATCAAATGAGATAATATTTATAAAGTGCTTAACACTTAGCAGTGCCTAATGCATAGTAGGCACTATATTAATACTACCTATCGTTATTATTGACTGGAAGAATCAGCTGCCATGGACGCAGACAGGAGTATACTACTCAGTATATTACTCAGGCCTGGAATCAGAAAGATCTGGATTAAAATCCATCCTCATATACTTACTATGTGACCCTGGGCAAGTCACTTAACTTCTGTTTGCCTTCATCTACTGGAGAAGAAAATGACAAACCACTCCAATATCTTTGCCAAGAAAAGCTCATGAACAGTATGGTCCATTGGATCACAAAGAATCAGATATAACTGAATGACTAGACAACAACAAGAAGAAGAAAGAATAGGTATGTAGTAATGCCCAATTAACTCCTGTATAAAGAATAATCTGTTTTCAAAAACTAAAGCTGCAGGAACCTAAACTGATCATGAATTAATTGTTTTTTGCTCTAAAATTTTAGGGCAAATATCTCACAGGGAAAAAACACAAATATCTCTCATTTTATTGTCCCCAAAGGTTTGGGCTTCATGTTCTTTTGATTGGGTAGATAAACTTTCCAATCCAATTCATATTACAACTGAAAAAAAAAAAGAAATCCACAGGGAAAAGTCAAATGGGGCTAATTTAAATTAACTGAATGATGAGCTCATAACAACACAAACACTTTGCCTGAGACTATGTGACAGTGAAAGAATATAATTTTCTGAAATGCCCATGAGATAAATGATTCCTTCTCCCTGGCAATTTATAGATTCTGCTTCAAATAAGGTAGTGGGAATATTATCTGGAACCAGAAGAAGGGCTTTTCTCTATTATAAAGATGGAGTCGAATAATGAGCCCTCTATTTAGGTGCAGAGCACCCCTCAGGACAATTCAAGAAGGAAGAGCTTGATTGATACCAGGATGATCCTGTCTAGGGACTAAGTAATGAAAGGGTTGGGGTAGAGAGGATTTAGGAGTGCAGTATAGGGAGCAGAAAAGAGAAGGAATAATAGATTAGTGGGCAAATTATATGAGCAAACAGTTTCTTTTAAAAAAGGAAAGGAAATGTAGAACATAAACAAAAACATGAAAAACCATTCCACATCACTAATTAAAAGATAAATGCAAACTAAAACAACTGAAGTTTTTCTTCATGTCCATTAAATTGGCAAAGAGGATGAAAGACAGAAATAGTTTTGGAGGGGCTATGAATAGACAAGCACATTCCATCTATACTCCTGTTGGAGCTGGGAGTTGATCCAAACAATTTGGAGTTTGAGAGAAAGCATGGTACAATGGAAAGACCACTGACTTTGTAATCAAAAGATCCAGGTTCAAATCTTTCTTCTTACTGCCTTGGGCAAATCATTTAACCTCACTGGATCTCAGTTGCCTTATCTGTAAAATGAGGCATCAGGGCTAAATTAGATTGTTTCTATTATTCATTCCTGCTCTAAATCCATTATCTTATGATTATGCAAGAAATATCGCTAAATCCTTCATACCCTTTGACCCAAAGATACCTCCACTATGACCTTCCCAGGGAGTTCAGAGACAACATAGTTGATTACCAAGGAAGTCAAAATTTCTGTAAATACCAAAGTATCACTGCAGTAGCACCTTTTACAGTCCCAGAATACTGCAAAGTCGAGCCCTACTACTTGAGAAATGGCTGAACAAAATGTGGCATATGAATGTAATGGAATATTATTTAGCCTTAATGGGTCTCAGTTTCCTCATCTACAAAATGGGTATAATAATAGCACCTCCCTCACAGAGTTTTTGTGGAGATCAAATAAGAGTGCACATGAAGTACCTTGAAACCTTAAAGAGCTATATAAACGTGAGTTATTAGTGGGATTCTTGTTGATAGCCTATAAGAGATAATGAGCATGAGGAACTTGGAGGAACTTGGAAAGACTTTCATGAACCAATACAAAGGGAAAAAAGCAGAATAAGAAAATAAATGACTACAATAATGTTGATGAAAAAAACACTGGGAAGCAGCTGAATTTAGATAAAATACAATGATATCAATGGCATTGATTCCAAAGGACTGCTAAGGAAGTATACCCTCCTCATCTTATTACTAGGGAAGGACATGGGAGGCAGAGTGAGTGGGGAATGATAGTGAAGATGGAATATCTCAAATGCTAACAAAACAGGTTGCTGTGTGGGTTGGTTCTGTTTGACTTTTTCTTTTTACTATACATTGGGAAGTGATTATTCTACACATATATTTTTAAAAAGAATCAATATTTTTTTTCTGCCCATTCCTACACCCACCTCACCCGCCAAGAAAAGAATGGATGAGGAAAAGGAGAAAATAGAAGGCAGAAGGTAGGTATAAATACCAGGGATTGGGGAACTGACAGGAATAGAAAACAACTTTCTTGATGAACTCTCCTCTCCCCCAAAAGAACCATAAATTGAAAGATGGGAGAGAACTTAGAAAAAATCAAGTCCAACTCCCTAATTTTACATATGGAGGAAACTGAGTCCCAGGGAGGTTGAGAAATTTGGGCAAGGTCACACAGATCAGAGGTAGAAGAGTCAGAGGCAGAACTTTGAATTCAATCAATCAATATTTATTAAGAGTCTTCTACGTACTAAGCACTGTGCTAAATGCTAAGGATACAAAAAGAGGCAAAAGACAGTCTCTGCCCTCAAGAAGTTTACAATCTAATTACTATCTAATAATCCAGTATCATATTTCCTCTCACTTGGACAGGATAAAAATGTGCTAAGTCTAGATTTCTTAATCTTTTTGTGTATCATGGGTCTCTTCAGCAGGCTTGTAAAGCCTATGGACCCCCTACAAGAATATATATATATATATATATGCACACACACACACATACATACATACATACATACATACATATATACATATATTCATAAATGAAGGAAATGCTAAGTTTCAATTAAGGACTAGGGAAAACAAAGATATTGGAAGGTTTTTTTCCTATCTATGTTCATAGACTTTGGGAAATTTATCCAAGGAGCTATTGAGTATCCATGGATCCTAAATTAAGAACCCCTGAATTAAGTGAACATCTAATAATAGTTAAAATTTATATAGTGACTACTATATGCCAGGCATATATGCTAGGTGCTTTATAGCTCTATTATCTCATTTTTAGCTTCATAATCCTGGGAGGTAAGTGCTATTATTATTCCTGTTTCATAGTTGAGGAAGCTGAGGCAGGCAGAGAATTGAATTACTCAGGGTCATCTAGCTAGTAAGTGTCTAAGGCTGAATTGGAATTCAGGCTTTCCTGACTCTACGCTCAATGCTCTATGTACTATGCCACCTAGCTCTACATCTAGTGAGCTGTTCTCTTGAATTACCAAGCTAGAAAGCAGATAAGTAAAACCTCCCTATAAGGGTCATCACATTTCTAGGACAATTGTAATAGCCTCCTAATTAGTCTCAGTGTCTCAAGTTCCTTCCCTCTCCAATTTATCCTCTGCATGGGTTACCAAAGGGATATTAAGAAAAGGTCTGACCACATCATTATTTCATGTACCAGGAGTTCAGCAGCAAAGAGAGAGAGAGACAGAGAGAGAGAGAGAGACAGAGAGAGACAG
The DNA here is from genome assembly GCF_028583685.1 of Petaurus breviceps papuanus. Taxonomy (NCBI): domain Eukaryota; kingdom Metazoa; phylum Chordata; class Mammalia; order Diprotodontia; family Petauridae; genus Petaurus; species Petaurus breviceps. The sequence goes on from NW_027185764.1 coordinate 67,051,833, forward strand.
AGAGAGAGAGAGAGAGAGAGAGAGAGAGAGAGAGAGAGAGAGAGAGAGAGAGAGAGAGAGAGAGAGAGAGAGAGAGAGAGAGAGAGAGAGAGAGAGAGAGAAAGAGAGAGAGAGA
>NW_027185764.1:67056947-67059043 GCF_028583685.1 Petaurus breviceps papuanus
TATGAGACAGAGAGAGACAGAGAGAGAGAGAGACAGAGAGAGAGAGACAGAGAGACAGAGAGAGAGACAGAGAGAGAGAGAGAGAGACAGAGAGAGAGAGAGAGATGGAAAGAAGGCTAGATAGATAGATAGATAGATAGATAGATAGATAGATAGATAGATAGATAGATAGATAGATAGATGGAAGGAAGGAAGGCTGGATAGATAAAAATCACAGATCCTTCATGAATGGGGGTGATGCTGCTGAGACCAGAAGGAATGTGTCTTTTGGGCCTTACTTACCAAGAGGTCTCACAAAAGACCCACAGTTCTGCCCACACATTCACCATTGTCTTTAGTTAGACCAGGCAGGTCAATGTGCCTTTGCCCAGTTATTCTTTCACAAAGAAACCGTTCCCATTCAAAGTGGGGTCTCAGAACTGTCCTCCCCCATCTTTCCTAGGTACCACAACCATTAGATCAGAAGCCTGGGGATTACCAGATACCCTCAGGGTAGAATGTGTAAGAGACTTGCCAATGATGTCCATTTTTTTAATAGAATCTGATCTGACAGCTCCATTTCCTGAGGGTTTGTGAAATGTAGCTCTCTCTGTCTAGCTGGCTCACTAGACTGCCACATTTCTGAAAAGTGACTTTGCCTTCCCCAGAGGCACAAGCATCAACTTTAATAAGAGTTATTCATGTCTTCCTTTTGTGATTTGAAATACTCTCTTTCATTGATGTGTTGGAGTTCTTCTACCCAGCAATCAAAATAGGAAGATAAAAAAAGAGATGTGTTTTAGACTCAGACACATTCTCCTCCCCCAGTTCAGTGATAATGGCAAGTCTTGGTATCCTTCCTTACCTTGTCTACCACAAAGCACAGAGAAGCAGCAAAATTAGCGTGAAGTACAAGGCTAACGTCATTTTGGTCTCATCTCTGTTTTGCTATGTAACCAAGAGCAACTGCAACATTTCTAGGCCTCAGATCCTTCTCCCCACCTTGGCTCAGCCTTCATTAAGCCCCAAGGCAATATTTTCCTTTTCAGGTATGGCACAACCACAATCTCCAGTCCCTACTTTCTCCTAACTGCCTCCTTCAGGCCTTCCTCCTGACTCCCAAACCCATAGGTTCAAAAAAGGGACAGGAGTAGCAGGTTTCTCCATTCATTCATGTTCCCCACCCCTACCCTGCAAATACCATACACATACATATGGAGCAGGAAAGTATAAATGAGTCCAACCAAATCTAAAATGCAGGATTTATAAAGGAGCAATCTTCCTCCAGCTATCCTCCATCTTAAATAAGGTAGAATCATCTCCCTAGGCAGGCTCAGAGATGAATTTTCATTAGCTCCTCAGCACTTTTACACTTGAGGAAAACACATTCACTAAATTCAGATGTTTATCAACTCTGGATTTCCACTTCATCTGAAAAGCCTGATCCTTCTCTGGAAGTTGATTTACAAACCCTCATCAAGATGTTTATTTCACTCACCATTTGGAAGAACAGGGATCCTGGTAAAATGATGAAGTAGGCAAAATTTTGCTTTGTTATCCCCAGCCTACACATTTAACCCCAAGGACTTGCATTTTCTCTGTCTCTGTCTCTCTGTCTGTCTCTGTCTCTCACACACACACACACACACACACACACTCCCTCTCTCTATCTCTCTCTGTCTCTGTCTGTCTGTCTGTCTCTCTCTCTCTCTCTCACACACACACACACTCCCTCTCTCTGTCTCTGTCTGTCTCACACACACATACACACACACTCTCTGTCTCTGTCTCTCTCTTTCTCTTCTGTCTCTGTCTCTCACACACACACATACACACACTCCCTCTCTCTATCTCTCTCTGTCTCTGTCTGTCTGTCTGTCTGTCTCTCTCTCTCTCACACACACACACACACACACACTCTCTCTATCTCTCTCTGTCTCTGTCTGTCTGTCTGTCTCTCTCTCTCTCACACACACACACACACACACACTCCCTCTCTGTCTCTGTCTCTCTCTCACACACACATACACACACTCTGTCTCTGTCTCTTTCTCTTCTGTCTCTGTCTCTCACACACACATACACACACTCCCTCTATCTCTCTCTCTATCTGTCTG
>NW_027185764.1:67059053-67087579 GCF_028583685.1 Petaurus breviceps papuanus
ACACACACTCCCTCTCTCTATCTCTCTCTGTCTCTGTCTGTCTGTCTCTCTCTCTCACACACACACACACACTCTCTCTCTCTCTCTCTCTCTTCTGTCTTTCTCTCTCTTCTCTTCACATTTGTATTCTCTTTTTTGTTATAAATGACTAATAACAGTACCCTTAGTACCTAGTACCTGGTACCCCACCCCCACCCCTGTCCTACTGTTTCTGGAGTCAGAAAAATCCTAAATTTAAATCTGACTCAGCTTCTTGCTTCCTATGTGACCCTAGACAAGTTACTTGATCTCTGTCTTCCTCAATTTCCTAATCTTTAAAATGGGGACAATAATAGCAACCACCTCCCAGAGTTCTGATGATCAAATAAGATGTATTTGTAAAGTGCTTTGCAAAGCTTTAAGAGTTATCTAGATCCTAGCTATTACTGTTACTGGATTTTAAAATGGACACACAGAATTCAAAGGACTGGAAGGGACTTCAGGAATCATTACTCCAATCTCCTTTGTAGTCTATGATCTGGAGGCTAAAAGGAATCAGAGGTCATATAACCCAACCACCTTATTTTATAGATGAGGAAACCAAGGCCCTAAGAGAGGAAAGAATTTCCCAAAAATCACACAGATAAAAGTGGCAAAGACCATATGTGAACCCAGTTTTCTGACCAAATTCAGTATTAGATCTATCTACTAGATAGATCACTCTCCAAATCCCTAATGAAGGCAGAGCCCAAGGATGCCAAGAGCACATAAACTCCTTCAGCAGCAACTTGAGTTTAGTAATCCAGCCTCGATACTGATTAGCTGTGTGACCCTGGGCAAGTCTGGTTGCCTCCGTTTCCTCCTCTGTAAAATGAGCTGGAAAAGGAAATGGCAAACCACTCCAGTATCTTTGCCAAGAAAATCCCATACAGGGAGTCAGATATGACTGAACAACTAAACAACAACAACAAATTAGGAAGAATAATTCCCTAAGGAAGGTATAATTTTAACTATCACTCCTACCATGGAATTTCATGTTCCTAGGTTTCTACCCCCTGCCAACTGAACATGTTTTTCAAAGTTGATTTAAAGTCACTTGGTAAACATGCACTGCCATTTAGCATGGGGACATTTTTTATTTAATTTTTTTTATTAATAAGCATTTTTTTTCTCTGCATTTTCCTCACTGTCCCATGTGATGACCAGCATTAGTGAAGGGAGTTTCCTTATCTGGAAGTTACCAGTAACTAATTAAATGAAAAGTGTGAGTCCTGTTCTGTTTGAACAGGTTGCTTTCCAGCCTTTATCTGCTCGGTACAGTGCAGTGCCCTACCTAGGTTCCCTATTACTTCCTATTTATCCTGTATATAGCTTACTTTGTATAAACACATATTTGCATGTTGTGGATCTTCTGCTATCTTCTGCCTTTTTCTGATTAGAACAAAGCCTCGCACATAGTAAGTGTTTAATAAATATCTATTGTTTGCTTGATTGTCACATAGTAGGTACTTAATAAATATTTATTGGTTGATTGATCTCTGAGATCAAATACAAAGTCCTTTGTTTGCCATTTAAATCTTTTCACAACTGGACCCCTTCCTATTTTTCCAGTCTTCTTAAACTTTACTCTTCGCTGCACATTTTGCAATCTAGCCATACTGGTCTATTTGCTATCCCTTACCCATAACACTCCATCTCCAAATCCCTGAGGCTGGGATATGTTTTTCTTCATCCCCTCTGCCTCTTAAAATCACTGACTTCTATCAAAACTGAACTTAATCACTACCTTTCTCAGTCTCTCTAGCTACTAGAGGCTCCTCCTCGAATATTACCTTCCCTCACTTCTGCTTGTTTCTCATATGTATCTGTATACGTTTTTTCCTTTCTTATTAGAATGTAAGCTCCTTGAGGGCAGGGACTATTTTTTTATTTCTTTATATTCCTAGTACTTAATACAGCATCTGGCATAAAGTATGTCCTTAATAAATGCTTGCTGATAGATTAGATAAAATGTCTCAATCAGTCAATAACAATTTTTAGCCTTAGGAAAGTCACTAAATTCGTTGGGCTTCATCTAAGAGGCTAATTGACCTCTCAGATACCTCCCAGCACTGAATCTATCATCCTGTGACTATGAGCAAATTATTGTGCTAGGTGACATGTAGGGGAGAATAATCAATCAATAAGGATTAATAAGTGCTTACTACTTATCAGGCCCTGGTAATACAAAGACAAAAATGAAAAAACAGCCTAACCCTCAAAGAACTTACATTCTAGACTTGGTTGCTAATTTTCACAGAGTTTACTGTCTGTTCAGTAAGGGTAAAGATAGCCTAATGGCTTACAAAATTTGCAATGTGTCAATGTTTCATCTTCAGATAAGCAATTTGGTTACACTTAACAGGCACCAAGGCACAATACACTAGATTTGTGACCTCATCAATTCCTTTTAAGGATATAGATAGCCATCCATTCATGCCTGCTCATCCTGAGTAACTCTTGTTCACCTTTCCCCATAGAGTCATCACAAGGGATTGTGCCCAACATGCTATGGGCCTTTTCCTGACATTACAAGGATACCAGGGAAGCATTCACTGGTTATCCCTTGTTCTCCTTATGTGATGGGCCAATAAATTTTATTTTTTTTTCCAGTTGAACATTTTGGAGATGACATCCTTCACACTGTTTCTGTCTAATTCTTCATTTGTAATGTGCTGCAGCCTGATCAGGCCCACCATTCACCTGTCCAATCAATGCCTTTGAATGATACTCAATTTCAGTTCTTTGGAGACTGATATTACATGATTCACATCAATAATACTACATCATTAGAAGAATACTCATGTTCAAAATGGGACTTCCATGACAGAAAGGCCTCACAGACTCCAAAATATTTATAATAGTCCTTTCTGTAATAGCAAAGAACTGAAACAAAGTAGATGCCTATTATTTAGGGAATGGCTAAACAAATTGTGGTTCACTAATGCAATGAAATGCTACTGTACTGTAAGAAGTGATGAATATAAAGAAGAATGAGAAGATTTACTTGAACTGATGCAAAGTAAAGAAAGCAGAACCTCAGAAAATATATGCATAATGACCACAACAATGTAAATGGAAAGAATACCAACAATAAAACAACTGAAAACAAATGCTATGAAATTATAGCCAAACTTGGCACCAAATAAGAGACAAAAGAAAGTGCTTCCTGCCCCTGTCTTGGATTCCTTGCAGAAGTGGAGTACTATGGGTGTGGAATACTACCTATTACATCAAACATTTTCAATATATTGGCTTGTTTTACTAAACATTTTCCCCTATTTTATTCTCCTTCATGAAGGAAGGCACTCTAGGAAGAAAGGAGGAAGAATATAACAGGAAATGTAGGTGATGTAAATATAAAATTAAAAAAAAATTCTTAAAAGGTGGGTCTTTGTTTCAGGAATGAGTTTGGTGTCATTAAAAGTATTGTACAACTTTCCAAAGGCAGTCTAAACTATTCTTCTCTTCTTCAATTCTGGGTCCCAGATGATTTTCAATTTTAATGTCCCAAATATATGTACTGATGGATAAGTTCTGCAGGTCTCTAGACCCAGTCAGTGTAGGTCCTTAAGCAACTGAGATAGATAGGGGTGACTTCTATGATTATAAATGTGTGTATGTATATGATCTATGTATAAATATATACATATATTCACACTTATAGAAACTTAGATGCACATGTATACACACACGTGTGTATGTATATATGCATACATACACACATGTGTATATGTATATATGGTCTGGACAATAGGCATCATTCACCTCCTCGATTTTTATAGTGTAGAACAAACTCCTTTCAGATGTCAGGTTTTGCATTGTTCTAGGCCTTGATGCAATCAGTACAATATCATCCACAGTGTCTGGAAGACTCACCATCTATAGAGAATCCCTCTTCAACTTGGACTCTGACTTAGATCAATTGCATGACCTTTGTCAATACCTTTGGTAAATGTACATCTCCTTGTTTCATGCCTCATCTGATATTAATAGCTCAAGAGTACTCAATCATGAAGAAATGCACCTCCCCTGAAAAAGACACTTCCCTGAACCCCAGACTTTTGAGGCAGTTCATTCTGGTCCCTGGAAGGTATTCACTGGCAACATCAGCTTCACTGTGCTAGAGTTCCTTTCATTTCCCAGTAGATTCCCCTGAAGTATTGTGACCCAGTCTTATTGCTAACCACACTTTCTCTGCAGATAGACCATTCACAATAATCATTGAGATAGATGGCTCTAGGTTAGATCTAATTCACTGCTCCAATCTGGACACACCATAGTGTGTAGCTCACGGTCACCATGAGCCCAAATCAACAGACTCTCACAGACACCAGAACAAAGACTGCAGCAAAGAAAAAAACACTGTGGGCTGATCCCTCCCAGTCTCTCTCAGCCTCTTCCTTCATTCAATTTCACCATATGATACGCTCATTATTCTATACAGTCTAAGCAAAAATGCTGTTCTGGATCTTTTCCTGTCCCACTTTGGAGATGTCAGTTGTATCCCTAATTTTGTAAACACCGACTGCTGCTCCTGTTTGAGAGCTCTAGTGTCTCTCTAGTTCTTGTTGCCTCCCTCTCTGTGCTCCTATCCTTGAGTGTCTCAAGTTAAACTAGTCTCCCTTGCATAAATAGAAACTAAAGGGGACAACCAGGTAGCACAGCGCGTAAGAGCACCGGCTCCAGTGTTGGGATGACCTGGGGATTGAATCCGGGCTCAGACACTTAGCACCCACCCAGAAATACCTGGCCGTGTAACCTTGAGCAAGTTACTTAACCCCCATTGCTTTAAAAAAATAAATAAATAAATAAAAACTAAAGGACTATTGTTTTCAGCATTGAATGACTGGTATAATTCTTCTCTAAGACATTCCCCACCCCCCTTCTAACCTTAAGTCCCAGAAATACTGGAATCAGAATGGTATATATATACATATACACAATATATGATCAATTGGACATACTAATTTTCACACACACACACACACGTAATAACATGTCCATATGATCAACAAATTCCAGAAACCTAATCTGAGAACACACAATCATCCAGTCATAGAGTTTTTAGAGCTGGAATTGCCCATGCCATGGACAGTATCATTTTGGGAAAATCTTTCCTTTTAAGAAAAATAATCCATTTTTCCATTTCCCTGAGAACACTATTACAGAGATGGAATAGTGATATCTGAAGAGATAATATCAGCAGTTCCAGAGGCTCCCACCTAATTATGGCAATACAAGGTCACATAAAACTGGAAAAATTGGCTTGGAGTTTCTCTTCTGCTTCAGCTTGCTTTTAATTGGGTCCAATGGCTTTTAAGTCTCTAGACCCATTCAGTGCCTGTCCTTGAGAAATTGAGAAGAATTCAGGTGACTTCTGTGCCACATCTCCTCAGGTTTCTGATACTAATACAACAGCTCCATGTTTCCCAAATTATATTACATTTTAAGATTTATTTAGTTTTAAGAATCAGAGATCAAAGGCTAAACATTAAGCTAGGCTGAAATCTCTCTGTCTCTGTTTCTCTCTCTGTCTCTCTCTCTCTGTGTCTCTCTGTGTGTCTCTCTGTCTCTGTCTCTTTCTCTCTGTCTCTCTCTCTGTCTCTCTCTATCTCTGTCTCTCTGTCTCCCTGTCTCTCTGTCTCTCTCTCTATCTCTCTCTGTCTCTGTCTCTATGTCTCTGTCTCTCTGTCTCTGTCTCTCTGTCTCTCTCTCTCTGTCTCTCTGTCTCCCTGTCTCTCTGTCTCTCTCTGTCTCTCTCTCTATCTCTCTCTCTGTCTCCTCTGTCTCTGTTTCTGTCTCTTTGTCTCTGTCTCTCTGTCTCTGTCTCTCTCTGTCTCTCTCCTTTATCCAAGGAGGGAAAATGAGCTTTTTAAAAAATACGGAGATAGAGGCAATTCAGTTCAGGAAATACACTTCTATCCTTGCTATGAAAGCAAAGTATAAATTTACTTCCACAACATATATCCACTGAGGATTACCCCCACACAGCAAGGAAATAAATGCTGCATAAAACTGAACCTCAAACCTTCTCTCTGTGTGGAAAAATCCTGTAAACAGACGTGTCAAGAATACCAAGCAGGCAGCCCAGGCTAGAAGCAGCCAGGCCTTAGAAAGGAAGTGAGAAGGGACAAGGGGGCTGGGTAAGTGAAAGATCTACACCCAGGACAAGTGCCCTCCCCTCTCTCCTGGCAGAGGGAAGGACTCAGATGCAGTTCCAGAGGGAGGTGCAGACGTGGTGTGGGGAGAAATGCAAAGCAGAATTTGCTGCCAGGAAACAATAATATCCTGAATTCTAGTGCTGCCCCACTACAGACCAGAACCATCATGATATAATTTCTAAGCCTCAGGATAACAGCTAAGGGTTGGACCTGTTTATCCTCTGATGAGAAGGGAGCTCAGAGGGGAGTATTTCTGAACATTCAGTACAAGTGGTACTGAACCATGTAACCTCAATAGAGATAGTCTAGCCAGTTTATATCAGCAGTCACTGGTCTCTCTTCCCAAAAAGACAAAAAAAGTGCATAAAAGTCGAGCAACAGGCCCCCACTTCAACAGAACTGAGTGAGAATAAATGTTTGAGTTGTGATGTATGTACCATACATTCTCATTTATCCAAAATGCAAACTACCAAAAAGCTCAAATAACCAAAGCATTTTTCAAAATATTTTATGAATATAGATCAGATCTTAGAACTGGATGGGAACTTAGAGGCAATGACAGGGACAGCACATTGCTTTGGGTCATTTGAATTTTCTTTTGCTTTAAAACAAATTTATAAAAACTCAATTTAAAGGATAAGATTTTTATTCATATAAATAAAATAAAATAATCATTTAAAAATTGCAACTAAAGTTTACTGACTGAATTTAAAATTCATACTTAAAATTTTTATTTGAAATATTAGGGTATACTTGGACATACACTGTACATACACTATGAAAATTTCAGGTCTAGAATCCACTTTACATACATTCCTTCACTTAGAAGTCATCTCATCCAACCTCTTTATTTTTCAGATGAGAAAACTGAGGATTGGAGAAATTGTGATTTCACCAGTATGTAAGGGGAAGCAAAGTAGTACTTAGTTCCTTGTTTCAGCTATTCAAGTGCCTTTGACCATTGCCTTTGATTGTGTCAAGTCTTTGTTGGAAACCATATACATTGTGTTGTCCTTAATAGACTTAAGGGAGTTAATAGGCCTAATGTTATCACATGGAGCCCAGGGCAGGAGGAACTTGCAAAAAGAGCAGAACAGGAAGAGTGGAACAGGAAGGAGCAGAGCAGAGAAAAAGCTCGAGCAGAGCTGGGACAAAGCATAATTGAGAGGGAGAATGTTTGTGAGTTGAGCACTCTGTAGCACTCTGTCTGTTGGTCTGTCAGACAAAAGCTTTGTCTATTGTTTTTGGACAGAAGCCCTGAAAGAGGACTTTACTGATGATCCAAAAGCCTTGAAAGAGGACTTTACTGATGATGATACAGAAGCCCTGAAAGAGGGTTTTACTGCTGTTTACAGAAGTCTTGGGACTTTATTGGTGATTTGTGTTTGATTTCTAAGACAGAAGCCTTGTCTGTTGGTTTGTGTTACTTTGTCAGACAGAAAGTGAATCGAGATGATAGTGCCAGCAATGTATGTAAATATTATAATTCTGATAAGCTTTGTCTTCCTAGATGCTGAAATTGTTTAGGGCTTAGAGCGAAGCAGATCATGGAGAGCTGCCTACATGTGAGTCCAGGCAAGAGCTGGGAGCGGTCAGCTGTGAGGAGGAGCCATGGGGTTTGGAAGCCAGATTCAAGTCAAGATGAAAGAGAACTTTGCTTGGGTACTCAGTAGTGACTGATGATATTGTAACTTACTGTGACCTAGGGATGGCTGACCTTTGTACTTTACACTACCCCTTAAGGATAATCGGCTTAAGGATGATTACTCCTTAAGGATAATTGGTTTAAGGATGATTGGAAGCCAGCTTCGAGTCAAGATGAAAGAAGACTTTAGATGGGTACTTTATATTAATTGGGGAGATTATGACTTACTGAATGATATGTTTTGTTTAAGACTATGTGGCCATCTTAGTAATAAGTTGTTAATATTATATGGTTCTGAATGTTGTGCTTTAGTTTCTTGAATGTTTTGCTTTAGTTTATTGTTGAATAAATAGAGAGTTCACTGTATTATGCAATGAGATCTTGAAAGTTATTCACAGCAGCAGTCCTCAGGAGAGCTGCTCCTCAGTGGCTTTACACAGTATCACGTGAGTAGTAAGAGGTTGAGCCAGGATTCAAACTTGGCTCTCTTTCCACTTGTACCATGAGAATTTATGACCATAACTCTGATTTTTTGATGCTCTGTAATACACAGGAATGGCTTTCAGGTTATCAAAGAAAGACCAAATGATCAGTAATTTCAATGCCAAGCATATATTATTGTATTAAAATTCTTTAAAATTTGGGAAGCCATAAATAATATATATGGTAACTTTTCAGTGACTGTAATGAAATGTTTAGTAGAAGTAATAACTAACATTTTTATTACATTTACTATATGCCAGGCACTGTGCTAAGCACTTCACAATTATCTCATTTGATCCACACAATAACCCTAGGAAGCCGATATTATTTTTATCCCCATCTTACAGAAGAGGAAATTGAGGCAGACAGAGGTGAAATGACTTGACCAGGGTCACACAGTCAGTAGATTTTTGAGGCCAGATTTGAATTCATGTCTTCCTTACTCTAGGTCTGGAGCTCTATCCACTGCACAGATGCCATGGGGCAATCCAGACCACAGGTTCCCCATTCTGGATAAGTGGCAACCTGTATCTGTTCTTACCACTACTGATAAGAGGCAACTTAGTATCACAGAGAAGCAGCCTTGGAGACCAGAAGATCTGCGTTCCAGTCTCATTACTGGTACTTATCAGCTATTTGACCTTGGGCAAGTCACAATCCCTCAGAGTTCCCAAGCAATTCTCTAACACTGTAAATTGCTGATATGCTAATTAGTAGGGGGAATGCTGTTATCTGAAAATTCTCTATATTAATGAAAGAATAGGTCAGATCCAAAGATAGATAGATAGACAGAGATAGATAGATAGATGATAGATAGATAGATAGATAGATAGATAGATAGATAGATAGATAGATAGATAGATAGATAGAAAGAAAAAAAGAAAGATAGATAGAAAGATAGATAGATAGATAGATAGATAGATAGATAGATAGATAGATAGATAGATAGATAGATAGATAGATATAATCTGAGAATCTGGGATTTCATTGCTGTAAATTAGTGAAAAGGATTCTTAGATGAGTTTTACCTTCAAGCAGTGGTAACACAGTCAGAATTAGCAGGTCTAACCATGTCACTGTCTTTCTCAACAAACTTCAAGGTCTCCCTGTTGAGGTTTGGGAGTTTAGGGGTGCTCGAGATCCCAAAATGCCAACGTGCCAGGTTCTGCGCAAATGAATTAGACTCAAGCTTTCAGCCAAAGTAAAACAAAGTTTATTAAAGATAAACCATAGAGGCAGCCAGGTAGCACAGCGAGTAAGAGCACCGGCTTCAGTGTCAGGATGACCTGGGGATCAAAATCCAGGCTCAGATTCTTAGCACCACACCCAGAAATAACTGGCTGTGTAACCTTGAGCAATTTACTTAACCCCGATCGCTTTTAAGATTAAAAAAAAAAAAGATTAACCATAATGGATAGACTCTTAAGGAGCCTAAGTATTTGTGACACTTGTGTTGACAAGCAGGCCAGAATAATCTGACACAGACTGAGTCTGAGCTAGATTGAATCTCAGCCCCTTCATGGAAGTAAGATGAATTTTATATACAGAAAGACTGTGGGAAGGATCTAGGGGTGGTCTAGAGGAGGAGTTTGGGGAGGGTCTTGAGGAGGAGTCTTGGGAGGTTCTTGACCAGGACTGAGGTCAGACTCCAGGAATGGGATTAAGGGTGGGAAATAGCTGAAGGCTACCTGGAGATGACAGACTATGGAGGGCTAGGCTTGTTTAAGGGTAACAGATTTGGGCCTAGGATAATGAAAGGCTTATGGCCTCAGGCAAATGCCTCATCAAGTGGGAAGATTCAAGAGCTTCCCAGAGCCTGTAGCCCATCATCCTACTGCTTCAAGAATCCTTGACATAGCTTCTGAAACCCTTCCTATCTACCTTTGCCTCCTTATCATGCCTTGCCTCTCTTCCTATATTCTGTCTAGCCAAACTGAACTTCTTGTTCTTCCTGACACCTGATATTCCATTTCCATCTCTCAACTCCTTTGAAAGTTAGCACAGGACAAATTAATGGACATACAGAGAGACAGCCCTGAAATGTCAAGCAATCAAGTTAGAACTGACCTCCCTTTGGTCAGTCAAGCTCACAGCCTGTTAAAAACATAAACAGGAGTCTCTTTATTTAAAATCCACAAAAATAAAAAATTCACATATTGTTCTTTCTGACGGATCATGTATTTTCTTTTCTTGTAACCTTGTGGTTTGGAAAGTAAACTGATTTTGGGGTCATTCATTTCTTACTTCTGACACTTATCTGTGTGACCTTGGCAAGTCACTTAGACTATCTGGGTCTCAGTTTCCTCATCTGAAAAATGAGAGGGTTAGAGGTCCCTGGAGAGGTTCCTTCCAGCCCTAGATGTGTAAACCCATAAACGATTGTTTGAACATCTCATCCTCCTCTTCTGTCTCCTCCTTCCCACTTCTTTTCTCCCCTCAGTTCAAGTAGGGAGTCATACCCTCAGGTGTGGGTGGTCTGTCCAAAGGAATATAAATTTTGATCACATACTTTTCAAGGAATCTTGGGGTTAGGGGCTAGACTTTTTTCCTTCCCTGTTTATTCTATCATTGTGTTTTGTTTTGGCATTTTTTTAATACACTGGGCAATTAACTCGTCTTATAGTTTTCATTTATGATTTCTCGAAGTACACCTCTGAAAAACCAGGCTCTATTAAATCCCATTGTGATTCAAATGGAGCTACTTGACTATGCCTTTAAACCCAAATCACTCTGGCTTCCACTGATTGGCCAATAATAGGTCCCAGCCCCAGCCACATTGCTCATTTTGGGGGTTTTGGTGGCTCAGAAGGAGTAAATAGCAATTGTTTCTGTCCTGGCCAGAAACTCTGAGGGTCTTTCCCTTCCAGACTGATCTTTTGAGTAGGCAAACCAGGCCATCTTTTGTCTCAATTCTTACCTAGCCTTTAATCACTAAGTGGATGTTGCCTCAGACAAACTGAGACCTCTGAAAGAGATTTGGCTTAAAAAGACCAAGATCTCCCACTGCGTCTGGGGCCATCACCAGTCATCCTGACATGTTTTGTCCCTGGACTCAGATGACTGGAGGACAGAGTGAGACTGGTGACTTTGTGCACCTCTGCCTCACTTAAATCCAATTCATTGCAAATCAAGACATCATCCTCCTGAGGTCACTGGGTCCTCTTCAAGAGCAAAGGACAAACAACAGCTGCTTGAGCACCTGTGTCAGAGTAGAACTTTAAACATTATAGACATAGCACTTTAAGTTAGTTAGGTGTGCAGTGGATAAGAGTGCCAGCTGTAGAGTCAAGATCTGAGTTCAAATGTGATCTCAAACAATTCTTAGCTGCGTGACCCTGGGCAAGTCACTTCACCCTGTTTGCCTCAGTCCCTCATTTGTAAAATGAGCCAGAGAAGGAAATGGCAAACCACTCCAGTATCATTGCCAAGAAAACCCAAAGTGAGGTCACAAAGATTCAGACATGACAACAACCAATATAACCTTTTAAGGTTTACAAAGAACCTTACATATTATTGGATCCTCATAACAATACTCTGAGGTAGGTACTATTACTGAACTCAAGTATGCCACAGTCCACAGTCGCACTCTATGCACTTCACCACCTCTCTGTATATGATGTCCAAAAATTTTTTATTTATAATAAGGAATTGAGGCTGAGATCTAGTAAACCTTCCCTTTCCCCTCATTTTACATCTAAGGTAAAGGAAGCCCAGACAAGTAAGGAGATTTATCTGAGGCCACACAGCTCATGAATTTCAGAGCCTAACAGGTATCCTAGTATCAAAGTAACTCCCATTTTTTCTTTTGCTTCAGCCTCAATTGGCAAGCAGAATTCTTAATATGAAGAGAATAATTACCACCCTATCTCAAATATTCCCTTTCCTTAAGATAGCAGTGAAAGATTTTACCAGTGACTGTAGTTTCCATTTAGGGAGCACGGTGGCCCCATAAATAAGTAATCACCGAGTATAGCTCTGTGCTCACTGGCATTATATCTATAATACAACAGACTGCATAGAAAAGCAGCTCAGAGTCACCTTCGTGAGAGCATGTTTCAAAATTGTGCTTGACAGGTTATGAGAGAGCGTTTCGAAGCACTACATTAAATATAGGCACAAACATTTGGAGAATTCTACTTTCCTTTTTCAGAGCATTGATAATCATGATTTCCTCCAACTCAAGCTAATTTTTTTCACATTTCAATCTAAATAGAAACAAGCCCTGCCTCTCCTGAGACGGGACCCCCCACATTACCACCCCATGGGTGAGCATTTTCATTTTATTTCTACCAATTGGTCAGCTTTCTATACCTTCTCCGCTCCCTCAATGTTTAGTGAGATGAGCACAAGGGAAAGGGAGAGAGTTCAGGGTTTAAAGTGCATAGAAACAAAATGGAAGAGGAAAGAAAAAAACAACCACCACCACTCACTGTGATATTAGAGGACCAGGAGGGAAACTTGTCTTAGTGAATAGAAGGGTGGACTCAGTACGGAAAAGACCTAAATTCAGATTCTAGGAGTGCTGGTAGGTGTTTAACACTGGGGAATTAAAGTATGCACACACAGCTTTTAAGTGTCAGCAATAAACAAAACAATAAATCAAGCCCTAATTTGTAGCTATTGACTGATTTCCAAAGTGGAAATGCTCAAACTGAAAATTAAACACTTAGTTCTTGCAGTCCTGGAGACACTGCACAATTCACTAGCTAATCTTTCTGATCCTCCTTTTTCTTGTCTGTAAAAAGTGATAATAATGCCTGTAATACCTACCTCACCTCACTTTGATTTTTAAAAAATTTTTAACATTCATTTTAAAAATTTTCAGTTCCAAATTCTCTCCCTCCCTCCAACCTCTCCTCCACCCGTTGAGAAAGCAAGTAATATGATACCATTATTCATGTGAAATCATGCAAAATATATTTCAATGGTGAAAAAAAAGAAAAAGGAAAAAATGCTTCAATATACACTTAGAGTTCATCTGTTTTCTCTCTGAAGATGGGTAGTATTTTCCATCATAAGTCCTTTGGAACTCTCACCTCACCAGGATTCTTATGAGACTCATTTGTAAAATGCTTTGCAAACCTTAAAGCACCGTTGTCAATGTCAATTTTTATTAGATTCTGGCTTCAACATTTATGAATTCAAATGACACTGGGTAAATAATTTAACCTGTTCAGGCATCAGTTGCCTCGTTTGTAGGATGGAAGTTTGGGCCAGATGACCTTTATCATCCTTCTATCTCTCAATGAAAGATTCTGCCAGAGTGGTTTTCTCTAAATTCAAATATGTCCAGGTCACTCTCCTTAATAAATACCATTGTTCTAGGATCAAATATAAATTCCTTTATTTACTCTTTAAAGTCCCTTACAACCTCATCTCACTTATTTGTCCAACTTTATTTTATATTACTTCTCTCCCTACACTCTATTGCTAAACTAGCTTTCTTGTTCTTCCTGTTACAATATTCTATCTCCCACTAACATGCCTTTACACTGACTATTCCTCATGCCTTGAATGCATTCCCATATAACTTCTACCTCTCCAAAACCTTGGTTTCCTTCAAGGGACTCCTACAGGAAGTCCCTGTCCTCAAGGAGCTTATGGAGACAACACATGCATAAATTAGTACATGCAAGATAAAAGCAGAATAGATGGCAGGTAGCCTAGGGGTCATATGCCCCTAAAAGACCCCTAAAATCTTCCCTGATGTCTAATTGAGGCATAGTGGTAAGTTTGGTTTCTCAAAGCATATGCCAGCAGAGTACAAGCTCTAGCAAGTTCTGCTAATCTGGAAAAGCTGTAAGTATACACCTAGTAATAAATTGTATATTTGTCATTCAGGGCCCAGTTTATGTCTAGAGACCTTCATATACCAAGTTGGGTATAGGATGATGGATTTTTCAGTTACAGCAATTTTTAAACATGAACTACCAAGTCACAGAGAAATTGAGGGATACCCAGAGCAATGAAGTATTATAATAATAATAACAACAATAATAGCAATAGCATCAAAACCGACAAAGATGACAAAATGGAAATAATCTCTATTAGCGCAGCAGTGGAGCTACTCCAATGGGCACACTAATGAACTATTGATGAGACTGTGAATTGGTCCAGCCATTCTAGAAAGTACCTTAGAATTGTACTAAGAAGGTCTCACCCACTTTGATGGAGAGATCCCATTGCTAGTGACATACAACAGAGAGGTCAATGATAAAATAATGTTAGTTCATTTAATCCTCACAGCCTTGTGAAGCAGATGCTATTATTATCCCCATTTTGCAGATAAGGAAACTGAAGTGCATCATGGGCACCAATATATTTAAAGCAGCAATTTTTAGAGCAGCAAAGAAATGAGAAGCAAACGAGGTGCTCATCAATTGGGAAATTACAACACAAGTCATAATGTGTCATTGTTGTAATTGATTATTTGTTGTTCAGTCATTTCAGTCATGTCCTATTTTTCGTGACCACATTGAGGGTTTTCTTGGCAAAGATACTGGATTGATTTGCTATTTCCTCCTCCAGCTCAGATGAAAAGCTGAAGTAAACAGTGTTAAGTAATTTCCTCAAGGTCACACAGCAAAAGTAAATTTCTGAGGCTGGATTTCAACTCATGGAGATTGACTCACCTTCTATCACTCTATCCAATATTATTGTACTATAAAAAAAGAAAGAAAAGAAAAAAAACTGATACAGAGAAGGATGGGAAGATTATATGAACTGACACAAATGACAAAAATGTAAATGAAAAGAACAAAAGAATTGAAAGTGAATGCAATGAAATTATAATAAACAAGCTTAGCCCCATAGAAGAGATATGAGAAAGCATCTCTTCATTTCTTTACTTAGGTAGGGAAATGATAGATGTGGAATATTACATTTAAAGAATAAGGGTAAAGGAATAAATATTTATATAGCACCTATGAGCCAACTTCTGTGCTAAGCATTTTTTACAATTATCTCATTTGATCCTCACACAACTCTGGGAGGTAGGTGCTATTACCATCTCCATTTTATAGTTCAGGAAAGTGAGGTAAATAGGGGTTAAGTGACTTAAGGGTAATGTAGTTAATAAGTATCTGAGACCAGATTTGAACTCAATCTTCCTGACTCCAGGCCTAGCATTCTATCTATTGTGACACAAGCTTCCTTTTTTTGTGGTTGTTAAGTCAT
This sequence comes from Petaurus breviceps papuanus, assembly GCF_028583685.1. Taxonomy (NCBI): domain Eukaryota; kingdom Metazoa; phylum Chordata; class Mammalia; order Diprotodontia; family Petauridae; genus Petaurus; species Petaurus breviceps. The sequence continues at coordinate 67,074,540 of NW_027185764.1, forward strand.
TTTTCAATCATGTCTGACTCATTGTGACCCTATTTGGGGTTTTCTTGGCAAGAATATCGGGGTGGTTTGCAATTTTCTTCTCCAGCTCACTTTACAGATGAAGAAATTGAGGCAAAGAGGGTTAAGTGACTTGCCCAGGGTCATGCAGCTTTACTAGCTTTAACTCTGAAGTAGGTGCTATTACTGAACTCAAGTATGCCCAGAGAAGTAAATAGATTTGTCTGAGGCCACACAGCTCATGTTGAAAACTAAAAATAAATAAATAAATTCTGGAAAAAAAAATTAGTTCAAATCCTGCTTCACACTTTTAGTAGGTCTGTGATCCTGAATAAATTACAACCTCTCTCAATCCAAGTTTCCTCATTTGAAAATGGGGAAAATAAAAGTTCCTACTTCAATGAACCACCATATGTAAACATTAAAACAATATATAGATGCTAGCAATTATTTGGGGAGATTTTATCAGTGTGAGGTACTCCTGTCATGGAAACTGCTTCTATCATACAGATTGAAGAGTCCTCTTGGAATTTATAGTCTTAGAAAATTGTTTGGGCTTTTGTTATGAAAGTTTGTTTTTTTCTTTTTTTCCCCAGTTGTAATGAGGGAGAGGCAGAAGAAAAAAATACTTCTTAATTTTTTTAAATTAATCTGAAAAACAAAAAGAAAAAGAAAGTTATTTTAATTCAGTGAAAGGTTAGATGATTGACCTCCAGAGACAGCTAGGTGGCACAGAGCACTGGCCCTGGAGTAAGAAGGACCTGAGTTCAAATTTGACTTCAGACACATGATCACACTTACTAGTGTGATTACTACTGTGTGACCTTGGGCAAGTCACTTAAAACCAATTGCCCTGCCTTGCCCCACCCCCCCAAAAAAAAGGCAAAAAAAAAAAAAGATTGACCCACCATCACAAAACTAATGTGTGTCAAACCTTGGATTTTAAGATTCCAAGATTGGTACTTTATCAATATACCTCAGATCATAAATCATATAAAAGGAACAGCCATCTACTCATCTATAGATGAGCTCACTTCGGGCTCTCTACATTGGTCCAATTAAATAGGTGACTCTACTGAACAGGCATAGAGATAATTCTTTGAGGCTGTCCCCCTAGTCCTAGCTCTGCTTCCATTGGATAGTCCAAAACAACTGTGGTCCTGCTTAGCAGTGAAATGAGAATGAGTTCCAGCTCCTTCAGTTTTAAAGAGGTTGCCTTTCCAAATATTCTAAGGAGAAAAAAATTCCTCTTTTAGAGTGAGACTTTATTTTTGCTGCATTTCTACAGCACACACTTTGTTTTTAATTACTTTAATATTAAATGGAAAATAAAATTGTTACCAGGCCTGTTCAGCTCGAAAGGAAAATACAACCATAAGGCAAAGTAGCACTAGTAATTTATATGTGAATAATGGGTTTAGAAATGTTAATGAGCCTAATGCAATTTGACTACAGATGGCTAAATCTTCTGTAAATAAATCCTGTTTTAAACCTAAAATTTAAAACCGATGGAATGGCTTTAGAGGAGTCTTTATTAAACCTTCCTCTGTTCTAAGCACCCAGCTACAGCATAGCTTTTGTTTGGTGTCCATTTAGGACGCGAAAATTGGTACGCTGGCTCCTGGAAAACCAAAGAATCTTTTCTTATCTTTGTCACTTTCCCAAACATGATCCCAGTGAAAGCCAAACGTCACAAGTTGATGCAATCAAAGAGAAGAGGAGATTTGAAGTGATTATATATTTGTTTGTGTATACATATATGTATATATGTGTGTGTATGTACATATGCATCAGTCATGCAAAAAAAAAACACTGCCAGAGGAAAGAGCTAAGTGGCTCTTCAGAATTCCCCATAAAACTAACCAAATCTTCATTTTACCTTCATTCATTCATGCATTTAATAAGCATTTATTAAGTCTTTACTATGTGATAAGCACCATGTTAGGGACTAGGTATATAGAAAGGTAAAAAATGAAAGTCACGTCTGCCTTCAAGAGGCTTAAATTTGACTGGTAGACCAGGGAAGGATGAAATACACAAAGATAAGTAAATATTAAACCTGGGAAATAGAGAGAGCTCTAGAGTTAAAGAAAGTGGGTCTAAATCCCCACTCTGAGACTTACTACATGTTTGATCTCAGTTAAGTTACTTGGCTTTTCCAGGCCTCAATTTTCTCACCTGTAAAACAAGGGCTAAGGACTGGATGACCGTCTGGCTTCAAATGTGTGGTCCTATGATCTTATTATTCTTAATATAGAATCTAAGTGTCAGCAGCTAAGTTATAACAATTTATAATTACGAGATGATAATCTGGGGCAGCTAGGTGGTGCAGTGGATAGGGTGTTGTACCTGGAGTAGGGAAGTATCATCTTTCTGAGTTCAAATCCATCCTCAGACACTTAGAAGCTCTGTCACCCCAGACAAGTTACTTAACCCTGTTTGTCTCAGTTTTTTTCATCGGTAAAACGAGTTAAAGAAGAAAATAGCAAACCATTCTGGTATCTTTACCAAGAAAACCCCAAATAGAGTCATGAAGAGTTGGATGTGACTGAAAAATGACTGAACAACAGATAACAACCTCCTTGTAGGCAAGGATGTTACTTTATTTATATTCTTCACTATGCAGCATGGTATAGACAACAGTACTCAATACTTATTTGGTCACCCAAACTACAGTATGCTTAGGATTGGTTTAGTGTGGGTGAGTCTTACGGCAAAGGGTAGACAAGATTAGACCAGTATTTAACTCTAAACTTAGTATTTAGTTTTAAGTACTTCTCAATTTAGCAGAGATATAGCTGGGGTATTATACCTGACTGATTACAATATAATAATAAATTATAATAATATATAAATATATAATAAATCTAAATAATATATAAATATATGAAAATAATATATTTATATAAATATATAAAAATAATAATATATAAAATAATAATAAAACTGTTGGGAAATCTGAGCCCAGGTCAACGCAAGAGGGAGTTAAGAACTAGGAAGAGAATAAAGACAATTGCCAGGATTCCTTACCACAATAGGCAAACTGGGTAGAGCAGAGAGGATCTCACTAGTGGGGACAGCATGAGGATGGGGTCCTTAGACACCTACTGTGTTAACATAGCTGTTTTACATGTTGGAGATGCTAGTTACACATTGCTGAGAGCTGTTTACCACTAACTCTCACTCAGAAAAACAGGGACAGGTAGCAGTCCAAATGGGCTCAAAACAACATAAACCTGATCACTGTATCTAATTACAAATGAACCTATTTGAACGCAAACCAACTTGGGTAACCAATTTCCTGAATCTGACATTAAATCTTGGTTAAATCATTAAACCTGGAGCTGGAGATGCAACATCACTGAGGAAAAAGCTGAAAAACAGGACTAAGAAACCAATACAACTGTAACAAAAAGAACATGGAAAACTGGAGCTTCTCATTTAAGATATCCTTCCTACTTGAGGGGCCTAAGAACATGAGAATTAGGGAATTGGCACTAGCATGGTTGATTTTGGATCTCTATGGCCTGAGATTTGAATGATTTAACCTAAATATATCTCTGGGCTTGATTCCACTGGCAGAAAAACTTCCATCTGGTAATTCTGTCTATGTTCCTCCTCAGGTGTTCCAAAGAGAAGGCAAAAAAGATTAAAGATTAAATGAGAGGGAAAAAAAAAAAACAACCTGTGTTTCCACATGGGCATGATGTAGGACACTATGGTCACTATCGAGAACATGCGCCATGGATAGAGGCTTAGAGAAGACTTGCCTCAGAAAGGAACAAATGAAGCCTTCACTTTGTTGACCTTCACTTACAAAGCTTAGGCCTTCTTCCCCTGGTTCTTTGATATGTTTTACCTTCCATCGGCTCAGAGCTCTGATAACTGGTCCTGCTTTCTCTCCATGTCCTTCTGTAGTTTCTGGCCTGCCATATAGGAGCTAGAAACCATTTCATAGCCCCTATCAATAACATGTGTACAGTGCTTTGTGAATCTAAAAATGCTATATAAATGCTATAATAAGTTATTAATATAGTAATAATATAACATAACACATATTAAGGTATACTATATTAAATATATTTATATAATACAATATATTTTATATATAATATATTTATATGATATATAATCTAATTATAACATTACTATGCTATATTATATTATATAATATATACTATAATATTATATAGTACGTATTATATTGACATATTAAGTATATTACTATATTAATTATTGTAGCATTTATATAGCATTTTAAGATTTGTAAAGTAGTGGACATATATAGACTAAAATAATAATTATTATTATTATTCAAGAATGAGACAGAATAAATGCTTTCAAGATTTAAAGCAGAAATAGAATCATCAAAGCCAATCTCTTCATTTTACAAATGAAGAAACCGAGTCCTACAGAGATTAAGTGACTTGCCACAGACACATACTGGTATTAAGTCACAGAAGCGGAATTTGAACCCAGGTCCTCTGAATAAAGATCCAGTGCCCTCTTCTCAGGCTCTGCCATGGTGCCTCTCAGGCTGTCCTGATATCATAGCCTAAAACATGGAGAGCTCTGGGCTACGACACTTGGTTAAGTCTGTTTCTAGTTCCACCCCTGGATAGGGGTAAATGGAAGAATATAGATGGAAGGTGAGATGGGTAGCCTGGTCAGCAAGGTAGGGTAGAATTAGAAAAGAATGGTTTACCAAAGGGCATTCTGAGATTCAAAATAGCACACATAGGATCTCCACCAGAAGGCTGTTGTTGTTTAGTTGTGTCTAACTCTTCATGACCCCTTTGGGGGTTTTCTTGGCAGAGATACTGGAGTGGTTTGCCATTTCTTTCTCCAGTTCATTTTACAGATGAGGAAACTAAGGCAAAGAGGGTTAAGTGCCTTGGCCCAGGATCACATAGCAACTAAGTGTCTCTGGCCAGATAAAAATGACTCTTCCTGATTCTAAGCTCTGTACTCTATCCACTGTGCTGCCCAGCTGTTCTACCAGGAAGCTGTTATGCCAAAAAGAGGCTTTTGCTTTTTTCAAAGAGCTACCTTGTAATAAGCATCTTAGACTTTTCTGAGTTGTTTTGCTTTGAGAGAGAACAATCTCTCTCTGTTTTAAAGGAGACTGGAGATCCAAGGTGTTCTGACCCTATGAGAACAGTATTTTCATCTTTCTCAGCTTTGGGATCCTTAAGTCAGACAAATGAAGCAGTCTGTATGAGGTGGATGCTGCTGGAGGTTTCAGCACATGAATCATCTCTCAGAGGCAAGGAAAGTTACAACAGAACAGATGCCATTATAACTAACAAAATTCATCCAGGCAGGTGAGACTTTTGACAGCCTCATAACTTACTATCTCTCTGCCACCACCACACCATCCTGAAAGGGTTACCTCCCTATGAGCCCCAGACAATCAGCTGAGATCCGACAGATCTTTACTGTTAACTATCAAATAACTTCTAACTGGTGCTCGCTGTTCACTCTTATTATTACCTTTCTTTTGGATCACAATGAAGATGTCCAAGAGTCTGGTTCAGGAAGAATGGTCCACATGTTTAGCCAGGAAGCCTCAACGGAGACCATCACCTTGTGTGAGCCTGGGTCCAACAGCCTCATAAAGAGGGGAAATTAGGCTATGAGAAGTGCCAGGAACCTCTTTAGCTATGTACTTGATGGAAAGGTTGCTAAATGCCACAGGGAATGTTGACATCAATCTGTATAATAGCTCAGTTCGGTTTCTTCTCAACCCTCCACTAAATTGACCAGAGCACAAAGTTTTCCTGACCACTATTTTAGACACAAGTCATCTCTCATCTCCAATAATCTGATGGATTGTAAGCTCACGAAGGACAAGGATCATATCTTCTTCCTTTACATATTTGTTCCACAAAAACACCTAGAATAATATAGAATACATACATAAACCAAGTCCTTAATAATTTTTAGGCGAATGGGTGTATTCACACCTGCAGTAATTCTTGTCATCATGACTCGGAAAGAACATATCCATACACCTTACATGGATGTCCCCAAGGGCTCTGCCCCGGGCCCTCTTCTCACCTCTCTCTACATGCTCTCCCTTTGTGATATCATCTGCTCCCATAGGTCTAAGTACTGTCCCTAAATGGATGACTCCCAAATAATGAAAAGAGGGCTTCTGTGATGAAGTAGTGATGAAGATGTAGAACATTCCTGGAATGGGAAACAACCAGTTCAAAGATATAGGAGTGGGAGACGGGGGACCCTGTGTGAGGAACAAAGAGAAGGCTGTTTTAACTGGATAGTGGAGGGTGGAGGAAGAGTAATATGCAATGAGGTTATAAAGATAGTATAGAGTTAGGCTATCAAAGAAGGAAATGGTTGCTATAACAGAAATGATGGGATGCCTGAAAGGAAGGAACCACTCCATCTAGAGTTTGTGATAGAGAAGAAATTTGTGCATAGATGACATGTACACCAAATTCAGGGAAAGTCAATTTCAAAGAATTTGGAAGAAGGATAGGGAGGATCTCCAGGACTAAAATTCTACAGAAGTCATCTCAGGAGGAATGAGAGAGCCTCCAGAATAAAATTCTAAAGGGAAGCAATTCCAGTGAGGAAGAAAAAAGAAATTTGTCTAAAAAGACATATGTGGATTTATGAGGAATTCATTAACCAATTTAGATTTTTTTTAAGTTGTTTTTTTTTTCACCTTTTGGAGGGCAATTGGGCTTAAGTAACTTGCCCAAGGTTACATGGCTAGTTTTGTGTGTGTGTGTGGGGGGGGGGGGGGGTGTTAAATGTCTGAAGCCAGAACCGAACTTGGGTCCTCCTTACTCTGGGGCCAGCGCTTTACTCACTGTGCTACCTAGCCTCCCCACAATTCAGATTAAAAAAAAAAAAGAAATATGCAATCAATAGAGGCAAGGATTAGGGAATGGCTGAACAAGTTATAGTATATGAATGCGATAAAATACTATTGTATGATAAAGGGTATGGTTTTTAAAAAAAAAAAACACCCGGGGAGACTTATGTGAACTGATGAAAAGTGAAGTGAGCAGAACCAAGAGAAGAATTTACACAGTAACAGCAATATTGTAAAGATAAATGACTGTGAAAGACATAGTAAGCCTGATCAATGCAACCATCCACCACAATTCCAAGGAAATCATGGTGAAAAATGAGTCCTCCAGACAGAGGGTTCATAGTATAGATTGAAGCATTTTTTCTCTTTCTTTTTCCTTTCTCTTTTCTTTTCAAAACTTGGATAATGCAGAAATATGTTTTGCAAGACTTCATATGTGTAATTGAATATTGTATTTTTGTGCCTTCCCAATAGGTGGGGGAGGAAGTGGAGGAATGGAGAGAATTTGGAATTGAATATAAGATAAATTTTCTAAGTAAAATAACTTAAAAAGAGTAAGAAAAGAGAAGCAAGACCAGGTAATAAAGGATGACTAGAAGTGTGGCATGATCCCATAAAAAATGTCAGATATGCTGGAGCTCAGAATGACCTGACACTGGTGAGGACAGACAAGGGTAACTAAAAGTATCTTTGTAAAGCTATATTGGAAGGAAAAAAACAGGATCAAATAAGGGATGGGACCTTTGCTCAGGAGTGGATAGGATAATGATAACTGACAACAGAAAGAAGGTAGAACTCAATTCAATTCAGTTAACATTTACCAACCACCTACTTTATGCCAGAAAAAGAGAGTCTAGAAAACTAGAAGAGGGAAAGGGGGCAGTTAGGGAGTTGAAACCAGGCAGAAGTGTAGATAGAGTGGAGAGTGAGCTGGAAGCTCCCCCGCTCCTGCCTTTTATTCCTCCAAATCTTACTTATATTTTCTCTGCCAAGAACAATTTTTTTTCACTAGAAACAAAATGACCACCAAAAGCTGATCCCAAATAAGTAAGGAAATAGCAAGAGAATGCTTACTTTCCCTTGATAAACCTAAGTTGACTAGTCAGATGAACTACATCTTTAGGTACTGAAAAGAACCAAGAGATGTGATTGCCAAAGTAACACAAGTAATGTTAGATTGTACAGGGAAACAATTCTTGATTTTCAAAATAGGAAAGAGAAAAGAATATCTGAACTACAAAAAAATGAGCTTGACTTCAATTCCTGGAAAAATCCTAGAACAAATTATTAAAGATATGATTGAAGAAGATCTAGAAAGGGAAGCAGTGAGTACAAATTACCAACGTGACTTCACAAAGAGCCCCTATGCCATTCTAACTTCACCTCCTCTTTTGACAGGATCACTGCACACTAGTAGATGAGGAGAATATTGCGGATATAGTTTACATCAAATTTTTTCAAATTTATTTTTATTCTGAACTTAATAGATACCAAAAATGGCATTTCCATGGAACAGAAAAAGAAGATTGTACTTGAAACTGTGGTTCTCTATTATTTCCAACTTGTTTTTCTTTATGAATCAATAAAAAGGTCGGCCTGTAGTTTTCAAAGCTGTCCTGCTTATTGGTGCTTCTTTCTGATCTTCCTTATGTTTTCTTCTCTGAATTTGTAATTTAAATTTAATTATTTAAATTATCAAATATTAATTTTTTCATCACTCCTCCTTCCCACTGAAGAAAAAGAAGGGAAAAAAATGTAACAAATATGTGTAGTCAAGCAAAATAAATTTCCAAATTGGTCACATCCAGAAGTGTATGCCTCATTCTGTATATTAGTCCATCACTTCCTTATCAGTCTTCTGTAATCATAGTTTACCTAGATTTTTGCCAAAACTTTTGCTAAAGCATCTTGTTGTGTTCTTATGGAGAACATAATATATATTTATAAATTTATAAATATAAAGAAATGTGACTTAGGTAATAGTACAATAAGGGGGTAGCTAGGTGGGGCAATGGATAGAGTGTCGAGGTTGAAGTCTGGAAAACTTCTCTTCCAGAATTCAAATCTGTCCTCAGACTCCTACTAGCTGTGTGATCCTTAGCAAGTCACTTAATGCTGCTCGGCTCAGTTTCATCATCTGTAATTGTTATTAATCCATTCTCAAAGAGGACCAATGACATCAGGTAATGTCTTCACTTGCAAGTGAATTGGATTTAAGTGAGGCAGGGCTGTGCAAATTCATCTGTAAAATGAGCTGGAGAAGGAAATGGCAAACCACTCCAGTATCTTTGCCAAGAAAACTGCAAATGGGGTCACCAAGAATAAACTTCCTGACTCCAGGCCCAGCAGTCTTTGCCACCAGCTGCCTTTAAGATTTCTTGAGAAGAAATAGACGGAAATACTGTATATAATGGCGTTCATGCCGCCAGGCAGTGGCTGCAACAGCAATGCTAACTGAAGAAGCCTCTAAACTTACACTTGGCCAATCCCTGGAAATTCTGACCCCTCACTGAGTTCAAAGCATCCTGGAGGTAAAGGGTCATCAGTGGCTGGGCTAGCAGCAGGCCCACTAAATATCAAGCCTTGCTCTTAGATATCCCTGAACTAATTCTTCGGGGGTGCCTGTAGTGCCAATGCAATATTTACAGCACCTACAATCACAATAAAGACTGTGACTATAAGTATTGCATGATGTTCCATCGCAAAATATACCAAACTCTCCAGATAGAGGATAGAACTGAAGCATTTATTTAAACACCAGAAAACTGTATCCCAAACCAGTAAGCACCAAAGATATTCAGAAGCCATAATAACACTAAGAGCTACAGCATCCTTTAGCCTTCCCACAAACCAACACAACATCAATATCTACTCTCTAGCCTATCTGACTCCTTGCCTGAGGTCTTCCTCTCTCCCCTGCTATCTGGCTAGCTTCTATCACTTCTATCCTCTATCTGGAGAGTTTGGTATATTTTGCAATCACACGTCATGGTTTTTGTCATGATCATGGGTGCTGTAAATATTGCATTGATGCTACAGTGCCACACACTCAACCTGGCAAACCCCCTCCCAGACATGCCTGTTCAGATGCAAGGATCAGTGGGCTAGGCACTTTGAACACAGTTGGAGATTGATATATAGCATGAACAGTCATCTGTTGATGGCCCAGAGGCTCTTTTTATCCACCTGTCACTGGAGGGGGCTAGGGTCTTTCTAAACAATAGCTTGAGGTGCTCCAAGGGTTCACAGGTATGTTCTGGAAGTTGGGGGCTGGGGGTGGAGGAAGGAAGCAAGAGGTGATACTGCTTTAATCCTAGAATTAGGAGTCCAGCTGGGAAGGTGTATCAGCAATGCCATATTCACAATGCCTATAGAGATTACAAATATGCTGATATAATTATCCATTACAAAATACGTCATGTTTGCCATATGAGGAAATAAACTAGAAAATTTATTAAGATACCAAAAGACTGAGTCCCAAAACCAGAAAGTGAAAGCCATCAGAGTAGTTATGATATTGGCACAGGTAGATAAAGTAGAAAGCACCCACATTTTCAAGCCTTTAAAACAGAACAGGCTACCTCAGGCAAAGGTCCTCCTCTCCCCACACACAGCAACCACCCAGCGTCCTGGAAGCGCGCTCCCAGCAGCTCCGGCCCCTGGCAGTCCTCAGCAGGAGTCCTTAGCAGAAAGTCCTTAGCAGTCCTAACTCAAAAAGGGCTTCGCGCTGCCACTGCCTCTGCTGCTGCCGCCGTCACCACCACCGCCAGCCAACGCAGGAACGCTAGCTTGGCTTCCGCTTCCTCTTGCTCCGCCCCTTCCTGCTACATCAGCAAGTCCAACGGGGCATGGAAGATCTTTAAATCCCATAACCCTTACAGAAGGCCCTTGAGTTTTACTGTCATTGGGGTGGTGAGTATGACTCAGTAGGGTCTCTTCCTGTTGACATCTAATTGTTTTCCCTTTTGGGTTTTCCATAACTTTAAACAGACCCAACCTCCAGGTTGTATTGGAGGTTCCTCCTTTTCATTGCCATGAGGTTTAAGAAGATGCTCATTGGCGGATTCTGTTAGGTTATTCCTGACTGCTCCTAACTGCACTGCAAATTGGGTACTCAAATGCTGTTCTGGGCCTACAAGAATGTCAAATGTTAGGAAGAGCCTCTCACACAGGAGTTCAAAGGGGCTAAGCTTGATATTTTCCAGAGGTGTAATGTGGACTCTGAGCAGCCCACCTGGGAGATTCTTAATTCAATCTTCTCGGGTTTCTATGCACAGTTTAGTGAGGACTTGCTTGAGGATATGATTCATTTTCTCTACTTTTCCAGAAGATTTTGGATTCCAGGCTTAGTGAAGGTAGTAAGTGATTTTAAGTATCTTTGTCACAACCTGAGTTAATTCCAGGCCACTGTGAAAAATGATTCTCAGACACCCTCTTGCTCCAAAGTTCTTCACAAGGGCATTGAATCTTAACCTGCTCAAACTCCAAACCAGGTCAGAATTGATTTAATCTGCTCAGGTTTGGGTGGAGTTAAATACTTCTGCCTAGACTGCCCAAGACTGGAAGTGGTCTGGTATGGTGGAAGGTCAGATAGAAGAGGTATTTCCTCTGTCCAGGAGGTAGAATGGTGCCAGATGATACCAGTCCCTGTTGAAAAGTTATATAACCCCAAATCCCAAATTGAGCCAGTTCTGAATTAGCCACCTTAGGGGACCCAGTTTTGGATTGAATTCCCATGCAATACATGTCAAGCCAGCTTGAGAGAAATAAAAATGTGGACCCAACCTAATTGCTTGCTTCTTTCTTAGAACAAACTCTGGTTCTGGGTTTTGGGGTTCACAATTAAAATTGGGATTTGACACCACATACCTGGGGAGGAATGCCCTCTAGTCTCTGATAAAACCTATTTTTACTGACAGTAAGCTAGGAGAAACCATCCAGCAAGTCTGTTGCGCTTGCCCAACTTGTGCCCAGGTAAATCCTGAAGGGGAAGTCAGACCTCTCCCTCTTTTAAAATCTATTCATGATGGGGTATAGGCTCTGGGAATCCCCTTGAACTCTCCTTGAATCTTCCCACTTGATTTGGCATTCGCCTGAGACCATAAGCCTTCCATTATCCCTATACCCAAATCACAGTTACTTTTAACCTAGCTCCCATTCTCTTGGTTCCTGGAGTCTGATCTCTAGTGACCTCAGTCCCATCAAGATCCTCTTTAGACTCCTCAAGACTGCTCCTCCCATCATCAACCCAGGCTACTTGGTCACCCCTAGATCCCTCCCACAGTCATTCTGTATATAAGATCTATCTTGAGCCTGCATGAAGGTGCTCAGATTCATTCTGGCCTGCTTGTCAACACAAAGCATGCCAAATGCTCAGATTCCTTAAGGGTCTAGACAATCGTAAGATTTCTTAAGAGTCTGGCCAATATGGTAGATCTTTAATAAACTTTGTTTTTCTTTGACTGAAAGAACACTTGGGTTGAATTCATTCAGCAATGCACAGACCTAAAGTAATTCCGAAGGACTCATGATGGAAAATGCCATCCAAATCCACAGAAAGAACTATGGAATCTGAATGCAGAGTGAAGCACTCTATTTTCTTTTTTGTTTTGTTTTGTTTTTTCCTTTCTCATAGTTCCTCCCATTCATTCTAATTCTTTCATACAGCATGACTTATGTGAAAATATGTTTAATAGGAATGTATATGTAGAGCCTACATCAGATTATATGCTGTCTTGGGGAAGGGGAAGGGAGAGAGGGGAAGAAAATTTAAAACTTATGGAAGTGAATGTTGAAAACTAAAAATTAATAAATTAACCTTAAAAAGGGGGAAAAAAAGAAGTTGAATTTGAATCCAGAACCTCTGACTCCATAAGAATCTCTTCACACTTCGAAGGATAGTATCTATCCTTAGATGCTATCTAAGGATATCTAAGACTATCTAAGGATAGTCTACAGAACCAAGTTTTCTTGGTTTTCTGGTTTTCACCCAGACTTCAGGGCTACTGTATTTTCTGTATCTAAAATGGCTGTCATACTTTAGAGCTTATTTGTTTTCAGGAAAGAGAGGCAGAGAGCCAGGCAAGACCTCTGTGCAACCAAGTAGTGTAAGTGTTAGAGCATCTGGGTCCCTGCATGGTTTCCCTTATGTTTATGCTGTGTGTGTGTGTGTGTGTGTGTGTGTGTGTGTGTGTGTGTG
>NW_027185764.1:67087589-67097294 GCF_028583685.1 Petaurus breviceps papuanus
TGTGTGTGTGTGTGTGTGTGTGTGTGTGTGTGTGTGTGTGTGCTCAATCCTGAGTGCCCAGTATGTGGGGGGAGTGAGCTCTGGCTCCTCACCTTTGAACAAATGGTTTCCTACTCCTAAAATACCCTTCTTCCTTCTTCCCCTGCATCTTTTTCTATGGACTTTCTATTCATCCTTCAACAACAAAGTCAAATGGTACCATCACTAGAAAGATTTCCCTAACCCTCAGTCACACTAGATGTGATTTTTCCTATATCTCATAACACTTATACTCCTTTTATATCATAATAAAAATTTCATTATAGTTCTGTCTTCATCTCTCCAACCTACTCAGTTGGAAGACTCCTAAAGAGTTTGTTTATATCTCATCTAGGGCTGAGATGGTGCATTTTACATAGGGGGTAGGAAATAGGGATTGGACCTGTGAGAGATAGAAAGACAGATAGGTAGATTAGACATATATTATATATACAGAACTTATGACATATAATACATAATATTATCTGGATATATAACATAAAATGTATGTATTGAATATGTTATACTTTGCATACAACATTATATCATATATACACATATATATACACCCCTAGAAAAGAAAATTACCTCTACCAATACTGACTTTAGGTTTAGAGAGTTGCCTAGAACATTGGAAATTTAAGTGATTTGCCCAGAGGCAAAGAGAATGCAAGAATGCAAGTCTTCCTGTCTCCAAGACCAGCTCTATCAATCATACTGGACTGCCTCTTGTTGTTGATCATAGTAGGCATCTAATGAAAGTTTGTTGAATAAATTAACTATTCCCTATCCCCTCCCCTCTGCCCCCAACCAGTATGATCAAGTTGTAATGTCCTTTCCTCAATTGGCCTAAGTCCTACCCAATATCTAAGACCAACTTAAATCTCACCTCCCCAACTGCTCCTGTCCACAGTGGTGTTCTCTGCACTTACAATCCATAGCACAGAATTTAGTTTTGATGTATATCATTTTTTATGATTCTCTAGGCACTTCATATATGAGTATTATCTCTGCCAACCAGATAGTGAAGTCCCAGGAAACACAGGAAATTAATATTCTCTTTCAGTTGTACCATTTCCTTCCTTATCTTACACCTAGCCTATAATAGGCACCATAGATTGGATGACTGAAGTCTTCCTAAAGGATTGGGATGCTGTACTATCACCCCACACTGAGAATAAATGGGAAGTGTGCGTCATACCTCACCCATCAGATATAAATGCTTAAGATATGGAACACTTTCACTTTTGTCTTTTTGTAACTAGTGTCCGGTCCTATAATTATAGGTGTAGAGTAGGTGTTTAAACAGTCTTATTGGGGGGTAGAGTCAAGATGTTAGAGTAAAAGCAGGGACTTCCTTGAGCTCTCCCCTAAACCCCTCCAGATACCTGTAAAAAATGGCTCTAAACAAATTCTAGAGAAGCAGAACCCACAAAATGACAGAGTGAAACAAATTTCCAGCCCAAGGCAACCTGGAAGGTAGACAGAAAAGGTCAGTTGCACCAGTCTAACTGAAGGGCACAGTCCAGCACAGACCATACCGACAAAGACAGGACTCGATCAAACCCAGAGCAGGTTTCAGGGGACTGAATCACTGGCAGCTGTGGCAGTTTCCAGACTTTTCAACCCACAAATGCCAAAAACAACTTAGAAGGTCAGTAGGAAGGATTTGTCAGACCTGGGCGAGAGAGGAGTGTGGTCCAGAGCCTGCCCCAGGTGGCAGTAGAGTTAGCAGCTGCTTCCCAAGCTTTCAGTCCACAGAGAGTGGAGGAATCAAGCACCTGATCAGAGGGGGATTGCAGGGATCTCTGCTGGCATTGAGGCAAGATTCTCTTGCTTTGCTCATGCTTGGATTTGGGTCAAAGTCCTGAGTGGTAGTACTGGGGCAAGAAGGAACACTGGCATGGCTGAGCTTGTGGTGGCTGTGGAGAGGAAATCCTTCTCACAGTTTCAAGATAGGAAAGAGTGCTTGCGATCACTTACAGACCAGAGCACAAACCAGGAAACACAATCAGGATAACAGAAGATTTAGCAGCTTCTACACTGAGGGACTGGAGGGCTTATATATAATATTCTGGAGATCAAAGGACCTAGGAATAAAAACTAGAATTACCTACCCAGCAAGACTGAGCATCCTACTTTGGGGAGGGGCAGTGGGAATGGATATTCAATGAAATAGAGGACTTTTAAGCATGCTTGATAAAAAGTCCAGAACTGAATAGAAAATCTGACTTTCAAGTATAATATTCAAGAGAAGCATAAAAAGGTAAACAGGAAAATGAAATCATAAGGGACTTATTAAACATGAACTGTTTGTATTTCTACATGGAAAGATGATATTTGTAACTCATGGGACTTTTCTCAGTATCAGGGTAATTAGGGGGAATATACATACATACATACATATATATTACTCTATACATATATATAATATATAAATATAAATATATATATTTATACACACACAGAGGGCACAGGATGAGTTGAATATGAAGAGATGCTATCTAAAAAATAAAATTAAGGGGTGATAGAGGAATGTATTGGGAGAAGGAGAAAGGAAGAGGTAGAATGGAGTAAATTATCTCACATGAAAGAGGCAAGAAAAAGCTTTGATAATGGAGGGGAAAGTGGGGGAGGGGAGAGGGAATGAGAGAATCTTATTCTCATTAGATTTGGCTTAAGGAGGGACTAACGTACACACTCCACTGGGTATGGAAATCTATCTTACCCGACAGGAAAGTAGGGGGAAAGGGGGTAAGAGGAAGAGTACTAGAAGTGAGGGCAGATTGGGGGAGGGGATAATCAGAAACAAACACTTTTGAGGAAGGACAGGGTAAAGGGATAAAACAGAATAAATGGGGGGTGGGACAGGATGGAGGGAACTATAGTTAGTCTTTCACAACATGACAATTACATAAGTCTTTTGTATGACTATACATGTATAACCTACATTGAATTGAGAACAATGAGGGCAGATGGGGAGGGAAGAAGGGAGAGAATGTGGAACTCAAAGGTTTAAAAAGGCATGTTAAAAATTGTTTTAACATGCAACTGGTATATGAAATATACAGGCAATTGGGGTATAGAAATCTATCTTGCCTTACAGGAAAACAGAAGGGAAAGGGAGGGGGTGATAGAAGGGAGGGAAGATTGGGGGAAGGGGTAATCAGAATGCACACCATCTTCGGGTAGGGGGAGGAGAGAGATTGGGAACTCAAAATCTTGTGGAAATTAGTGTTGAAAACTAAAAATGTTAGTTAATAAAAAAGAACAAAAAAGTCTTGTTGATTGACTGAATGATATGTGCCTTCTGAGTACCTACACAATGCTTTGAACAACAACCATCAAAAAGAACCCAAACTGATAAATACTATGATCACCACATTTTAAAAAGAACATTGATGATCTGAAGGTCATCCAAAGGAGAGAAATCAGGATGGTGAGAAGACTTAAAACCAAACAAGGAACAACTGAAAGAACTAGAAATATTTACCCTAGAGAAGAAATCCAAGGGGTGGGGAAGGGGGGATTATAGCTGTCATCAGATACTTGAAGGGCTGTCTTGAGCAACAGGGATTATATATTTTTACTATGTTACTCCAAAGAATGAACCAGGACCAATGGATAAAACCAAAAGGAGATGATTTTTGGTTCAACATAGAAATGTACTTCCAAAAATGATGACAGTTGTCTGAAAATCGAGAGAACTGCCCCTAAGGTAATGAGTTCTTCATCATTAGAGGTGTTCAAATAGTCTTTTATCAAGGATTCATATAGAATGGATTTAGGTAAAATGTCAAGGGATTGGACAAAATGAACTCTCATATTCTTTATTATTTGAAAACTTGATCCTTCTGAGTATGCATTGATTTATGATATTGATTCAGTAATCAGTTATTTTCTCTTTCCATCTCCAATCACTGAAGCAAATGTTCTTTGCCAGCTGCACAGGTTCCCATTGGACTACAACTTCTTTTTAGCACATAGAAGGAACCATAATCAGCCTGGAGCTTATGGAGATGACCTTTGCTGTTTGACTCAGACATGTGATTGATTAAGGCAGGTGATCAAACGTCAACCTGGACCAGGCATTTGCTCTGTTCTCTTTGGATGTCTCAGGAGGCTAGGGAGCTGCAGGCACAGTCCTAGCAAACCTTAGGAGGCTAATTCTAGCTCAGGAGCCTCTGAAAAAGTCAATACTGAGCCAAATTATTTGATTCTTCTGAAGTTCCCATTACATTTCCCCATCCTGCCATATAGACCCAAAACAAAATACTTATGCTAATAGAAAGTGCACAAAGGAGTAATTTTCCAAGTGAGAGAATCTTATTAATTATTTAGAGGCTCTCTCTCTCCTTGTTTGCATGCTTTTTATTCCTAGTTAGATTTTTTTAGGCAGCTAGAAAATGTATTAGGGAACAAGATAGCCAGTCAACTACATTAAGTAGACACAAGTTGGTGGACTTTTGTGTCCCACAGTCTTAGGGATTGGGGCAGCTAGGTGGCACAGTGGATAAAGCACTGCCCCTTAGGTGAGGAGGACCAGAATTCAAATCTGACCTCAGGCACTTTACTAACCCTGTGACCCTGGGTAAGTCACTTAACCCTATTTGCCTTAGTTCCTCATATATAAAACAAGCTGGAAAGGCAAAACCACTCCAATATCTTTGCCAAGAAAACCCCAAATGGGGTCATGAAGAGCCAGGCACAACTGAAATGACTCAACAACCCATAATCTTAGTACAAATTAGGCAGCTAGGTATCAAAACTCATAAACCACTGGATGGGGAGTTACTTCCTTAAACATCTCCCATGCTTTTCAGCAGCAATGATACAAATGATCACACAGTCATAGATTTAGAGCTAGAGGGGCTTTTAAAAGTCATCCAGCCCAAATTTCTCATTTTATAAATAAGTAAACTGAGGCCCCAGAATTTTAGTAATTTATCCAAAGTTATGTAGGTCATAAGTAGCAGGACCTAGATGCAAACCCAGGTCCTCTAACTTCAAGTCCAGCACTGCTACAAATAACTGATGGGACCAAGGGCTCTCCCCCAATCTTAGGCTGCCAACAACCAGAAACAAAGGAAGTCCAGTACCTAGACTACTGTTTCTAAACTGGCCCTCATATTGCAAAGCTTTCTACAAACTCAGAAAGGAGAACAAGAAGGCCACAGAATCAGGTAAGACCCCCGTGTGACAGGCCAGTGCTCTGGTCACCCAGATGACTTCTATGTATGTGTTGTGTTGTGGTTGTCCATGGAGAACATCTCTTGCCACATGCCATACTGCGAACAGCTGCAAGTCATATGGTACCACCTGCAGCAAAAGGCTTGAGCAGTGATGATGCCATCATCAGGAAGGCAAAAGGCTTTGATTTGGTTCCATGTTGCCCCATACGCACATCTATTTCAGGGGATCATGTAGAAAAATATTGGTCCCTGAATAGCAAGATCCTCCTATTCAGGAGACTTTAATAGGAAAGACAATTTCCACTCGTGACATCTTTTTTCCTCTCCTTTGAATGTGACTTGTTCTTTATATAGATCACACATATTTAGAAATACTTTCTTGATTTCCTTTTTATTTTTTGTTTTCATCCAAATAAATGACATCATTCAAACTCAATTTTATACAGATCACTAAAGCTTTCTCTCTTTCCCCCTTGTTTAATTACAGGCTCTAAACCTGTATCCTCATCGGTAAAAGTAAGATAATAATACTTACAGGCTTATTGTCAATAAAATGTTTTCTAAATCTTAAAATATTATGTTGTTCAGTCATTTGAAACACTTCATGACCCTTTTTTGGGGGGGTGGGGTTTCTTGGCAAAGATACTGGAGTAATTTGCTGTCTCTTCCAGTTCATTTGACAGGTGGTAAAACTGAGGCAAACAGTGTTAAGTGACTTGTCAAGGGCCACATAGTAAGTGTCTGAGGCCAGATCTGAGCTCAGGCCTTCCTAACACTAGGCCTGACACTCTATACAATGTATTGCCAATACAATATTTACAGAGCCCACAATTGTGATAAAGATTGTGACCATAAGTATCACATGATGTTCGATTGCAAAATATACCAGATTCTCCAGGTAGAGGACAGAACTGAAACATTTATTTAGATACCAGAAAACCAAATCCCCAAACCAGTAAGGCTATTCCATCATAGTAACAAAGATATTCAGAAGCCATAATAATGCTGAGAGCCACAGCATCCTTCAGCTTTCCTACAAACCAATACAAGATCAATATTTACTCACGAACTCTCTATCTCCTTAATGAACACCCTCTCTCCCCCACCATCTCACCAGCTCTAACTCCCAGCTTCCTGTGGACTCTGCTTCCCTTCAGCAAACTCTTCCCATCACAGGCTCCATGTAATTACATTCAGCCTATTAGGGGGCACAGTTTATCTTCACAGCAGGAGAGGTCTTCAAACTCCCCCCCTAGATCTATTAAGGGTCAGGGAAGATCTTCAAATTCCCATTCTCATTATAACCATCTAGCTGTCTGTAAAATACTGTGGAAATTTGAGTTATTATGCGAAAGCACATGAAAGTTGACCTTGGAACCAGAAAGAAATATTGGCTCTGTGACCCTAGGCAATTCATTCAACCTCCCAGTGCGCTAGGGAACTTTCTAAGACTATTTGTTACAGAAAAGATGATGTCCTGCATTGATAAAGTTTCCTCACCTTAGAGTTGTCTATGTCAATAAAATCACAGATATAACCCCTTCCCTAGTCCCTCACAGACAGAAGCCTGCGGTACCTAGATGCCTATGGGGATTTCTTATCTCTGTGTTTCCCCACTTCTCAGAGAGGTTGTAAGGATCAAATAGGATAATGTATGTAAAATGCTCCATAAACCTTGAAGCTTTACAAATGTCAACCATTATTGTTATTATCTCTGGGCATTTTCCAAAGCCAGGATAAGGATTTGACCTAATCGGCATTTTGTTTTTTCTAAAGACAAAAGTGTCTTAAACTCCCCAGCCAGGGCTGAAGCACTTTCACCCTTTCCAAGGTAAATTGCCAAGCACCAACCATTCCTCTCACACCTCCCTGTAGGCATCCTGACAGATGCAGTGAACCCGTTAGCTGAATTCATTAGCTTTAGCAATCGTCTCACAAGAGCTGCCATCTTGTGCTTCCCTTTGCTCTTGTTTTTCTGTCTATTGCTACTGAAGAGAGAGATATAAAAAACAACAACAATAATAAATTAATTCCCAACCAAAGTTTCCTATTTCTTTCCCAGGTACAAGCTATGTATCCCAAGGATTCACTTCTGGCTGATGCTGAGTTTCCTGGCCTCTGAATAGAATTTGTCTTGTACTTACCAAAAGAGCTCCAAGAAATATGACCTTCAAAGATGGAGGTTAATTGATCTCCCAAGTTCCAGGCTCTAAGATCCCTGCAGTACCTTCCTTTTAATAGTATTGAAATTCACTTTTCCGTCCCCAAACCCAAAGGTCTGAAACCAGGTAATAACCAGAAGTCAACAGATGTTAATTTGTCTGGATTCTCAGTTCAACTTTTTTTTGAAAAAATAATGGGATTTGTTTTTGGTTTGGGTTTTTTTTTTTTTTTAGGTGGGAGTAGAGGAAGCAGTGGTGGAAGCTGATAATCGACATTT
This sequence comes from Petaurus breviceps papuanus, assembly GCF_028583685.1. Lineage (NCBI taxonomy): Eukaryota > Metazoa > Chordata > Mammalia > Diprotodontia > Petauridae > Petaurus > Petaurus breviceps. Next base: position 67,095,240 of record NW_027185764.1, read on the forward strand.
ATTTGCAAAATATTTTGTGACCTTACCTTATGTGATCCTCACAAGCCAGTGAAATGGATGTTAGGACAGGGATAGTGGCTGGACCCGTAATTTCATTAGTTTAGGAATCTCCTAGTCTAAGGAATTCCCTCTACCAAAGCAGATTGGTACCTCCTCTGCAATTTTTAGTCTTTAAGAATTTCTCAGAGCAATGGAGGGTTAAAGGACTTGTCCAGGGTCACACAAGCAGGATGTATCAGAGGCAGAAACTGAACTCAGGTTTTCCTGATTCTAAGACTGGCTGTGTACCCACAACATCAGAACATATATGCATGTAAAATATCTGTGTATGCATACACATATGCACATATACTCACACACTTATATGCATGTGTACATGGGATAGTATGTGATAGTATACATGTGCTATGTAGGTATATCCATGTGTTTATGCATATGCATGCATGTGTGTATGCATTGTGCATGAATGTATACATGTAGGTGCATATCTGTATTATGAATTTATGTGTATCTATGTATGTGCATATGTGTTTATATATGCAGGTGTATGCATATATGGAAATTGTGTGGCTATATTTCACATACACATATATGTTTAGAGTTTAGAAAGTGCTTTACCCACTTTTAGATAGTTAAAGTATTATCTTATTTTTTTAGATAAGGAAACTGAGGCTCAGAAAGCAAGTGATTTACCCATGATTACACAGCTCATGTCAGAGGTCAGATTTCAATCTAGGCCTTCCAAGTCCAATGTTATCCCACTAGAGCATGCTGCAGCTCTTGCTAAACTCCCTCTTGAAAATTCACCAGGCAACGTCAGGCATAGCTATGACCTAGATATCCTCCTACAAAGCTTCAGGACCTAAAGACGAAGGGCCCTGAGAGGTCTATTTAAGTTAACTAAGTTGTAGAATAGTGGCCATCCATCTGCAGTGCCAATGCAATATTTACAGCACCCACAATCATGATAAAGACCGTGACTGTAAGTATTGCTTGACGTTTGATCGCAAAATATACCAAACTCTCCATTTGAAACATTTATTTAGACACCAGATCCCAAAACCAATAAGCTGATTTCATCATAGTACCAAAGATATTCAGAAGCCATAATGACAGAGTGCCACAGCATCCTTTAGCCTTTTCAAACCAATACAAGATCAATATTTACATTCAAACCTCTCTCTTTCCTTGCCTGAGCACCTCTCTCTTCCACTGTCTTGCTGGCTCTGGCTCCCCGCTTCCTGTGGGCTCTGCTTCCCTTCAGCAAACTCTTCCCACCACAGGCTCCATATGATTACATTCAGCCTATTAGGGGGCAAGTTTACTTTCCAAGCAGGGGAGGTCTTCAAATTTCCCTCCAGGTCTATTAAAGGGCAGGGAAGATCTTTCAATTCCCATTCTCATTACACCATCCCAACATTGTGGGAATAGGTGTCTTAGTTAAATCAAATCAACAAGTCTACTTTGTGCCAGGCACTATGCTTAAGACCACAAGAACCTAACATGAAGGCTTCAGGACAATCTCAGCCAAGAAATTAGGACAGGAACTAGAAATCAAGAGTCCAAAGAAATTGAATCAAGGGCTATCCCTAGAGCCAATTTGGGCACAGGGAAAATTATAGTCTCTGTTCCCCTCCCCTTTACCATCACCAATGCCACATACACATCCTCCTCTCACAAAATACATGGTTTTAGAGCTAAAACCCCATCCCCAAGGGCTAGTTGTAGAAGTTTTTGTTTCCATGTTTACAGCATTAATGTACATTTGTGAAAATGTAATTGCTCACTAATCACCAGCACCATTAGCTGATGTATGCTCCTGGGGCTGAGAGAGGACACCCATTGTGTATAATCACACACATTTACATGGTAATTATATACTGTAGGATTGACTTAGTACAAGAACATGTAAGTAAACTATAAACATAGCAGTTTTCAATAGATGATTTGGTAATAATACTTGGGAGATCTAAAAAACTCCAGTGACCTCACTTACCTTGCAAAAAGCCCTCAACAGTGTTGCAAAATTATACGTAAAAATCAATTGCTATGACT
>NW_027185764.1:67097394-67112584 GCF_028583685.1 Petaurus breviceps papuanus
CTCTCTCTCTCTCTCTCTCTCTCTCTCTCTCTCTCTCTCTCTCTCTGCCCACTCACTACTCTTTAGAGTAGCTGTTGACATTTTAACAAGTTCAACTCAATAGATATTTAGCAATGACTTATGTAGCCAGTTTTGTGCCAAGGAATATACAGAAATATGAAATGTGACTATAAAGTAAGAGGGATGACATTTTTTTATTTATTTTATTTCTTTATTTACTTTTAGTTTACAACATTTAGTTCCACAAGTTTTTGAGTTAAAAATTTTCTCCCCCTCCACGGCAGCATTCAATCCCATATAGGTTCTACAAATACTTTCATATTAAATATTAAACATTAGTCAAATTGTAAAGAAGAAATATAACCAATGGAATGAAAGAAAGAAGGAACAAAACAAAAAAAAAGAGAGAGAGCAAGTAGTTTGCTTCCATCTGCTTTCAGACTGTAATTCTTTCTCTGGATGTGGATAGCCTTTTCCATCATGAGTCCTTAGGAGTTGTCTTACAGCTTTGCATGGCTGAGAGGAGCCCAGTCTATCAAAGTCAGTCATCACAGATGTGTCCGGAATTGTGTACAATGTTCTCCTGGTTCTGCTCTGCTCGCTCAGCATCAGTTAATATAAGTCTTTCCAGGTATTATGAAGTCCTTCTGCTCATTTGTTACAGCACATCAGTATTCCATTACATTCATATACTGATGGGGTACAGGCTCTGGGAAACCCCTTGAACTCTGACTGGATCTTCCCACTTGATGAGGCATTTGCCTGAGGCCATAAGCCTTTTGTTATCCCTAGGCCCAAATCTCTGTTACTCTTAACCTAGCCTAGCCCTTCATTGTCCAGCTACTTCCCACCCTTGATCCTATCAAAATATCTATACCCAAATCTGTTACCCTTAAAGATTGTCTGTCATCTCTAGGTAGCTTTCAGCTATTTCCCACCCTTAATCCCATTCCTGGAGTCTGACCTCAATCCCACCAACATCCTCCCTAGACTCCTCCTCAAGACCCTCCCCAAACCTCTCCTCTAGACCACCCCTAACTCCTCCCACAGGGCTGAGAGTAATCTAGTGCAGACTCAGTCTGTGTCAGATTATTCCTGGTCCTTTTGTACAATACAAGTCACAGATACTTAGGCTCCTTAAAAGAGTCTACCCATTTAGGTGAATCTTTAATAAACTTTGCTTTTCTTTGGTTGTGAGGAGACGAGTCAAATTCTTTCAGCAGGACCCAGTGTGTTGGTATTTTGGGGTCTAAAGCACCCCTAAACCCTCAACAATACCACAACTTGTTTAGTCATGCCCTTATTGATGTACATCCCCTCAATTTCCAGTTCTTTGCCATCACAAGAAGAGCAACTATAAATATTTTTGATGATCTCTTTGGGATACAGCTATAGAAGTGGTATTGTTGGGTCAAAGGGTCTGCACATTTTTTTTTAAAGCAATTGGGGTTAAGTAACTTGCTCAAGGTCACATGGCAAGTTATTTCTGGGTGTGGTGCTGAGTATCTGAGCCCAGGATTTGATCTCCAGGTCATCCCGACACTGGAGCTGGTGCTCTTACTCGCTGAGCCACCTGGGCGCCCAGGGTCTGCACATTTTAATAGCCCTTTGGGTATAGTTAGAGGGATGACATTTTTAAACCAATATGTGGTACCCTTGTAAGGGTACTACTTCTTACTGAAGAGGTTCAGCATAAAATGATGAGGTATAGGGTTGCTTGAGACCCCAAAATACCAACACGCTGGGTCCTGCCAAATGAATTCCACTCAAGTCTTCTCTCTCAGCCAAAGAAAAGCAAAGTTTATTAAAGGTTCACCATATTGGGTAGATTCTTAAGGAGCCTCAGTATCTGTGATGCTTGCATTGGGCAAGCTAGCCAGAATCATATGACACAGAATGAGTCTGTGCTGGGAAATTCTATGGAGCTCTCACACCACATGAAGACAAGATGGGGTCTTACATACGGAAAGGTTGAAGGAGGAATCTAGGGGTGGTCTAGGGGAGGAGTTTGGGGAGGGTCTTCAGGAGGAGTTAATGAGGTCAAGTAACAGTTCATTTGGGTATAGATATTTTGATAAGCTCAAGAGTGGGAAGTAGATGGACAATGAAAGGCCAAGTAGTAACAAAGGTTTGGGCAGAGCCACGATGAAAGGCTTATAGCCTCATGCAAATGCTTCGTCAATGTACCTCAAAGATTCTAGGAGAGCTCAAGGGTGTTCCCAGAGCCTGCACCTCATCATTACTACAGCATAAATTCCTTAAGGAAGTTCCTTGAGACCATGTTTCATTTTTTTGTATCTCATATAGTACCTAGAATGGTTTCATTTCCCATTCATCTGCCTACCTCTGAACTTCTCCATCATGACCCAGGAACCTCTTCATCTTAAAAGATCACTTCAGCCCCAGAACTCTCACCTCATTAGTGTCTTCTGCATCTGGAGGCCCTCCCTCTGAATGGAGGGTGAAGGGCTCTTCTCAGAATGTTATTTTAAGTAGGGGGCCAAGCCAGCCATCTCTTCATTTCCTCCTGGGCTGCACTTCTCTGGACTTCATCATTTCCTAGCACCAGGTGGTTAATTTTTGGGCTCCCCCTGGCTCAGAATGAATGTAAATAGTAACTGTTTCTCTTTTGGCCAGCAACCCTCAGAATGTTTCCCTCATTGTTTGAAAGGGTTTTTTTTGTTGTTGTTATTGTTAGTTTGTTTTTTATTAAAGGGGCCATCCCTTTGACTCATTCCTTTGGCTAAGAGGCCTAAAGAGAGGCTAAAGAGGCCTATTCACTGAATTGGCCATAGCCTCATTCAAAGTGAGAATTGGGAAAGACCTTAGCTTAAAAAGGCCAAACTCTCCCACTGAATCCTAGGCCATCTCCATTCATCCTGGTCTATATCTGGCCACTGGACCCAGATGACTCTGGGGGAGAAAGTGAGGCTGGTGACTTTGTACAGACTTACCTCACTTAAATAAAATTCAATTGCAAGTCATGTCATCATCTCTCTGATGTCATGGTCCTCTTCGAGAACGAAGGACAAACCACAACCTAAAAGTAATCAAAGCTGCCCTATTGGAGACCAGGCTGGCCATTTCCAATTGGACAACTCAGCCCCACTTCTCTTACCCTACCATTCTCTCCCCTTCCCTTTCCTCACCTCTCCTGGAGTATCATACCCTTACCTCTGGGTGTTCTGCCCAAAGGAAGATTAATTCTGATGGCTGAAACCTACCTGGTTAACTTGGGGTTTACTGGCTAGATCTATTTTTCAAAGACCAAACCTGAATAGGTCCCTACCCTACTCAAGCACCTCTTAATGGTTATTTTGGGGGCCCTCTGGCTCAGAGTGAATGTAAATAGTAACTGTTTCTCATTTGACCAGCAACCCTCAGGGTCTTCCCTTCCCAGTATGATTGTTATTGTTGTTGTTTTGATTAAAGAGGAGTCCTATTCTCTGAATGGGTGTGGCCTCACTCAAACTGAGAACTGGAAAAGACCTCAGCTTAAAAAGGTTCAGATCTTCCACTGTCTCTTGGGCCATCTCCAGTCATCCTGAAGTGAGGCTGGTGACCTTGCACAGCCCTCCCTCACTCAAATCAAAGTCAACTACAAGTCATGTCATTGTCTGCCTGAGGTCATGGTCCTTTTTGAGACTGAAGAACAAACCTCACGATATTGATTACCATCAAATCACTCCACACAGGTTGACTACCCAAACTATGTTTAAGGCTCAACTCACCTTGATCTCTGGTCCAGAGGAAGCCCAAACATAAATCAAGAATAAGATGATCAAAACCTTTTCCATCAAAGTAAAAAAATCATGGATTTAGAAGTAGGATGAATCTTAAAGGCCATTGAGTCCAATCCCCTCATTTTATAGATATCAAACTAAGGCACAGAGAGGTTGATATTTATGCAAGATAGTGTCTAAGGTGAGATTTGAAATGAGGTCTTTCTGACTCCAAATCCAGTGCCCTCTCTCTATGACATCATATTGTATGCTTCTAGAACTGCCTACCCAACATCCTGTCCTGAAGATATCTAGATCAAATTTAAGCAGTGCCTTTGGACAATTATCTAAGACTTGGGAACATTCTGGATGTATATCTCATTCAGTTGGGCAAGAACAAATTTCTGATGATGATGATGACCACTGTGACTTGAGAGCTATGTGTGTGTCTTCACTTGGAAAGTAGATAGACCAAGGAAGATGAGAAGTCAATGGGCATTGCCTAAATTCAAGAACAAGACAGATACATGTGAACCTCCAAACTTAAGTCTGTTGTGTCACACTCAGATCCACATTAGCACAGTATAAGAATTCTACAAGCTATATCTCCTGTTTTGCCAGAAGTCTCCCTCTTAACTGTGCCTTGAAGCTAATTCATAGCACCTGCTGTATTTTAAGAAGTCATTCATTTTTAAATTGTCATCCAAATTACAGATTCCCCCATCACCTTGATGCCAGCTGTGGCCAATAGGCAAGTGAAACCACATAAAACTATACCTAAGATTTCCCTTTTTTAAAAGATAGGAAAATCTCCAATTATTTTTGGCTATTCAGACATCTTCCTTGTTCACCAATGTAAATATCACAGCAGCAGGATGTGTCCATAAAGACAGAAGACCTTTATTGAACAAAAAATTAGCTCTAATAAGAGAAGCAGATATAGGAAAACTCACTAACTGATTTCCCCTGCTAGAACTGATGTCTCCTGGCAATAGCCAGCATCTGATTTTGACCTATGTCATACAGCTCAGTTTTATAGAATTCTGTCTCATTTACTATCTGTTTTCTTCACATCAACCTTGTGAATTAGGAAATGAATGTATTAATTCTTTTTTTCTCTTGTTTAGCCATTGCTTTCTTTATTCCTTATAACTATAAAGGAACAGCTTATAGATGCATTAATAGTTGCCATAGCCAAACCTTCCACTGACCTGAGAAAAAGCTGAACATTTTGTAGTCTTTTGAATTGGGTTAGGAAGATTAAAAAACAAATAGAGATGAAAAGTAATATAGAAATAGGCTATAATTATAGGAGGTTGGGCAAGTGCAAAGTTTCCCCATAAGAGAAATGTTCTCATATTTCTATTCTATTCTATGATATCTCATATCATCTATTCAGTATGGGAGTGGCTAGGTGGCACAGTGAATAGAGCATCAGCCCTGGAGTCAGGAGGACCTGAGTTCAAATCTGGACTCAGACACTTAACACTTATTAGCTGTGTGACTTTGGGCAAGTCACTTAATCCAATTGCCCTGCCTTGCCCCCTCCAAAAAAAAAAAAAGCAATTCAGGATGGCATGCATAGTTTTTTACAGTAATATGAAATTCTTTTAGGAAAACAATAAAATTAGAAAGCCCAGAACCCTGATCCTACATTTGGTAACTAATTAGAAATATTGGGTAAAACTTTGAAAAGGTTCCTGTGAGCATGGAATTCCATAGGATGAAACAATGGAGTTAGGGAATAAGGAAAAGATAGAGATGTGTTTTCAGAACTAATTTTGTGGGGAACAAGTAAGTTTTTGGTTCTTCCAAGGGGTTACGATCTAGGGAGAAGTGCAAGCAATGCAACAGAGTCCTGCCCTTGGTACAAGCAAAGGGACTCCCATAAATTTCCTTTTGACCCATTGTCCAGTCCCTTTTCCATCAGTCAGCTAGGAGGTCTGGAAATTGCCACGGTGGCCACTGATTTCATAGCCTCAAGGCCTGCTCCTGGTTTGCTGAAACCTGGTCTGGGCTAGCATAGCCTGAGCTAGGCTGAGCACCTCTCTCATTCTGGAGCAATAGACCTTTCCTAATGACATTCTTTTTAATTAATTTTTAGTTTTGAACATTCATTTCCACAAGATTTTGAGTTTCAAATTTTCTTCCCATCTTTCCCCTCCCACTACCCTAAGATAGAATGCATTCTGATTACCCCTTCACCCAATCTGCCCTCCTTTCTATCACCTCTCTTCTCCCCTTCACTTCTATTTTCTGTAGGGAAAGACAGATTTCTATACCCCACTTCCTGTATATCTTATTTCCCAGTTGCATGTAAAAACTATTTTTAACATTTGTTTTAAAACTTTAAGCTCCAAATTCTCTCTTTTCTTCCCTCCCCACCCACCCTCAATGAGAAGGCAAGCAATTCAATATAGGTTATACATGTGTTGTTATGCAAAACACTTCCATAATAGTCATGTTGTGAAAGACTAACAGTATTTCCCTCCATCCTAACCCCCCTCCCATTTATTCTATTTTCTCCTTTGACCCTGTCCCTCCTCAAAAGTGTCTGCTTCTGGGGCGGCCAGGTGGCACAGTGAGTAAGAGCGCTGGCCCCGGCATTGGGAGACCCAGGATTGGTTCTGGCCTCAGATATTTGGCACCCACACAAAATAACTGGTCGTGTAACCTTGAGCAAGTTACTTAACCCCAATTGCTTAAAAAAAAAAAGTGTCTGCTTCTGATTTCCCTCTCCTCCTGTTTGCCCTCCCTTCTATCATCCTCCTTCCATCTCTTATCCCCTTCCCACCTACTTTTTAGTAGGATAAGATAAATGTTCATACCCAATTGAGTGTGTATGTTATTCCTTCCTTAAGCCAAATCTGATGAGAGTAAGGTTCACTCATTCCCTATCGCTTCCCTCCTCTTCCCCTCCATTGTAAAAGTTTTTTCTTGTGTCTTTTACTTGAGATAATTTACTCCAGTCTACCTCTCCTTTTCTCCTTCTCCAAGTACATTCCTCTCTCACCCCTTAATTTTATTTTTAGATAGCATCTCTTCATAACATCCCTCTGTGTGTGAATACATGTGTGAGTGTATATATATATATATATGTGTGTGTGTGTGTATTTATATGTGTGTATATGTATGTGTATGTGTGTGTGTGTGTGTGTGTGTGTGTGTATTCCCTTTAGCTACCATAATACTGAGAAAGGTCTCGTGAGTTACAAATATCATCTTTCCATATAGGAATGTAAACAGTTCAACTTTAATAAGTCCCTTCTGAGTTCTCTTTTCTGTTTACCTTTTAATGCTTTTCTTGAATCTTTTATTTGAAAATCAAATTTTCTGTTCAGCTCTGGTCTTTTAATCAAGAATGCCTGAAAGGGCTATAAATACTTTCATACCCTTTGATCCAGCAATACCACTCCTAGGGTTATATCCCAAAGAGATCATAGAAATGGGAGAAAGACCCATATGTACAAAAATATTTATAGCAGCTCTTTTTGTGGTAGCAAAGAATTGGAAATTAAGGGGGTGCCCATCAATTGGGGAATGGCTGAACAAGTTGTGGTCTATGCATGTTATGGAATACTATTGTGCTATAAGAAATGAGGAGCAGACTGTCTTCATATTCACCCGGAGAGGCTTATACAAACTGATACGGAGAGAGAAGAGTATAACTAGGAGAAATTTGTACACAATTACAGACACAACGTATGTGTGATGACCAACTTTGATAGACTGGACTCCTCTCATCAATGCAGTGATATAAGTCAATCCCAAAAGACTCATGATGGAAAGAAATATGTGCATCCAGAGAAAGAACTAGAAAGAACTAAGTTTATATCCAGGTGGAAGCAAAATACCTTATCTTTTTCCTTCTCTTATTTGGTTTTATGTGCTTTTTACCATTTTTCATTCTAGCTGGTACAATACATCCTTATAACCTGACTAATGTATAATGTGAAAGTATTTACAGATCCTATACTTGACTATATGCCGCCATGGGGGGGTGGGAGAGGAGGGAGGGGAACAAAATGTGAAACTCAAGGAATTGTGGAATTGAATCCTGTAAACTAAAAGGAAGCAAACAAATTAATTTTAAAAAATTTAAAAAAAATTTTTTTAAAAGAATGCCTGAAAGTCCTCTATTTCATTGAATGTCCATTTCCCCCTAAACTATTAGAATCAATTTTCAGGGTAGATGATTCTTAGTTTTAATCCTAGCTCCTTTGACCTCCAGAATATTATACTCCAAGCCCTTCTATCCCTTAATGTAGAAGCTACTAAATCTTGTGTTATCCTAATTATACTTCCACAATACTTGAATTGTTTCTTTCTGGATGTTTGCAATATTTTCTCCTTGACTGGGGAACTCTGGAATTTGGCTACAATATTCCTAGGAATTTTCCTTTTGGGATCTCTTTCAGGAGGTGATCGGTGGATTCTTTCTATTTTCCCCTCTGGTTCTAGAATATCAGGGCAGTTTTCTTTGATAATTTCTTGAAAGATGATATCTAGGCTCTTTTTTTGATCATGGCTTTCAGGTAGTCCAATAATTTTTAAATTTTCTCTCCTGGATCTATTTTCAGGTCAATTGTTTTTCCAATTAGTTATTTCATATTTTCTTCTATTATTTCATTCTTTTAGTTTTGTTTTATAATTTCTTGTTTTCTCATAAAGTCATTAGCTTCCATTTGTTCCATTCTAATTTTGAAGTAATTATTTTCTTCAGTGAGCTTTTGGACCTCCTTTTCCATTTTGCCAAATCTGCTTTTTAAGACATTCTTCTCCTCATTGGCTTTTTGGACCTCTTTTAGCATTTGGTCTAGTCTTTTTTTTTTTAAGGTGTTATTTTCTTCAGCATTTTTTTGTCTCCTTTAAAAAATTGTTGACTCATTTTTCATGATTTTCTTTCATCACTCTCATTTCTCAACCCAATTTTTCCTCTACTTCTCTTACTTGATTTTCAAAATCCTTTGTGAGCTCTTCTATGGTTTGAGAGCAATTCATATTTTTCTTGGAGGCTTTGGATGTAGGAGTTTTGACTTTGTTGTCTTCTTGTGGTTGTATGTTTTGATCTTCCTTGTCACCAAAGTATGATTCTATGGACCAATTTTTCCCCATTGTTTGCTCATTTTCCCAGTCAATTGCTGCTGCTGCTGCCACCTTCACCACCCCAGGGTTGGGACTAGACCACTCTCCTCCCTCACCCAGGTCTGACATACCTTTCTTATTGACTTTCTAAGTTGTCTTTGGCATTTGTGGGTTGAGAAGTCTGGAAACTGCCACAGTTGCCAGTGATTCAGTCCCCTGAAGCCTGCTCTGGGTTTGCTGGTGGCCCCAGTTTGTGCCAGTGGGGCCAGCATAGGTCTGAGCTCCTCTCCCAGCTGAGTGTAATATACCTTTCCTGTCTGCTTTCCAGGTTGTCTTGGGCTGGAAATTTATTTCTCTCATCATTTTGTGGGTTCTGCTGCTCTAGAATTTGTTTAGTCATTTTTTACAGGTACTTGGAGGGATTTGAGGGAGAGCTCAAGCAAGTCTCTGCTTTTACTCCTTCATCTTGGCTCCACCTGCCTAGTTCTTTATTTTACAGATAAAGATTTCAAAAAGTAAAGTGATTTAATCAAGGTCATATGAATAGTATGTTTTAACTACCCCCCCCCCCCCCCCCCCAGAGTTGTTATAGGCAATTTTTGCACCTGAAACAAGAAGCAGAAAAAATGCTTTTAAATGTTGTTGGAAATGAAGGGCAATGATCTAAGTCAGAGTTCACCTAGAACATAGCTGCTTTTGTTTTGCTTTTGTATTCCCAGTGCCTGGAACAGTTCATAGAACATAATGTTGTCCTTTATCCTTTGTTTTCAAAGAGGACCAATGTTATCTTGACTTGCAAGTGAATTGAATTTTAATGAGATAGAGTTACACAGTCATCAGCCTCACTCTTCCAGAGTCCTCAAAGTCCAGCAGCAAGACAAAGTTCAGGAAGATTGGAAATGTCCCAGGATACGATGGATGATCTTGGCATCTTTGATGTTTGACCAAGCTCTGAGCGCTTCACAGCACCTACTTTGGCCTCCTTCATGGCCATTGGAAAAAATGTTCTCATCTGCGATTTCTGCAAGGGGAAACCTTCACATGCTTGGAGCAGACATTGTCCTAACTCACTAATGGGTCTGAGGCCTGTTGATTACCCTCAAACTGATTTAGCCCATATGCCAAGAGGTTTTTACCAGGGTGTGGCTGCTCCGCATGGTAGGGAGTCACATGTGGGAGCTGGGTAAATCAGGAGCACCAAAGGTAGATGAGCAACCCTGAAAAGGGCTCAGCAGCCCTCATATCAGAGGTACCTAAATGTCAGATTCCAGGGGCATACTTCTGGTCACCCTACCCTAGCTAAAACTTGCCTTTTCACATTGGCATAGCTATGCTCTCCATATACATGTACATACACATTTACTGTGCCTTTCCCAAACCCAAGACTGCCTTATATGTCCTACCAACTTTATTTCCTCCTCACCCAGATAGGAGTCAAGTGACCTATTTCCATCTAGACATAGGGCAAGAGTTACCAGAAGAGCAATATTGTCTTACTATTATATAGTATTTATGCTTCATGAAGCATTTTTACATCCATTATCTCCATTGATCCTCACAGCAATTCAGTAGTACGAAGGACAGATATTGTAACTCATCCATGAATTTTCATTTTATGAGAATTTATTTATCCATGCCTTGCCATAAATCCTCATGAAAGAACTGCCAAGGTACTAGAGGCCTTCCTCTCTAGATCTTTTGACATCATGTGAGTTTGTAGGTTGTAGGTAATTTGTGGGTTGTCGATCAATCAACAACATTGTCTTGTCAGTATTGAGAATAAACATGCAAAAATGAACTCATCCTTTCTCTGAAGGAACGTACATTCATTTGGGGGGGACAGTATATAAAGATATAAAAATAAATATGAGATAATTTGGTGAAGGGAGGAAGGCACTAGCAGCTAAGGAGAACAGGGAAGTCATCATGCAGAAGGAAGAACTTGTGCTCAACTTTAAAGGAAACTAGGAATACTAAGAGGTAAGAGGTGCAAAAGAAGTGTGTTCCATGTATGGGACACAGCCAGAAGTGTACTTGGTTAATGTTTGTCAACTAGCTTTTGGGGGAAAAAATGTACATACAATACACCTTTAGATTTAATCTGAATTATTAACAATTTCTCCATCCTTTTCTTAAGTCCAGAATTTAGATAATCAACAAAATAATAAATCAAACCCTGATTTGTAGCATTTGCTTATTTCTGAGGTGTAAATTTCAGGTGTTCCTGCTGAAAATTTAACAATTGGATCATGGAGCTTGTTTGAGCTGACTCCTGCACACTCCAACAGCCCATGCAAAGGCCGAAGATGAATGCAAAGGCATCAGCATAAAGAAAAATTCTAGGCTGTATGGCCTAAAGAATATTTATGAATGAGAGCAATTTGGAAAGGTAGTTTGGAACCAGGTTATAAAGGACTTTAAATATTAAACAGAGAAGTGTAGGACTGGCCTTTCCCAGTCATGCATCTTGGGGATGTTATCTTTTGTTCCACTTCTTGGATATGTCATCATTAGTAATAGGCTTGACCTACCTAAGCTCATGATATCATCCCTTTGCCTTCCAGGAAACCTAGAATTTTGATACTTTGAAAGCTGCATTGTTCTATGTTTCATAGACACAAAGCTGTACTGGGGAATCCCAGTATTAAAAAGCGTGGGTTTTAAAAAACTGAATGTTAAGAAACTTGGCAATAGAGAAGATTTGAGAAAATGCACCTGCCTCCTTTCTTTGCAATGGGAGGAGGGAGAATGGGAGTGGAAATAATGAATATACAGTCAGATTCAGTTCATGTGCTGATTCGTTTTGCTGAACTTTTTTCTCTTTTAAAAATTATTTGTTGCAAAGGATGACTCTGGGTAGGGAATAGCAGAGGGATATATTCAGGAATGAAAATTTCCAAATTACCTATTTCCTCTCTCATCTTTAATATCTCATCTTTTGTGCTTATTTTAGGTTTGTTTATTTGTTGGGCTTACAATTTTTTAAATACACACTTAGTTTATTAATTCTTCTTTTTTGTATTTTGATAATGTATAGTTTTAAATATATGATTTTCCTCCAGAGAACTGCTTTAGCAACATCCCAGAAATTTTGGAATTTTGTTTCATCATTATCATTTTCTTTTACACAGTTTATTCATTGTTTCTATGATTTATTTTTTGACCCATTAATTACTTAAGATTTCATTGTTAAGTCTGAGGTCCCTGAACTAATTTCTATTTTTAGTGCATTGTGGTCTGTAAATATTGACTATGTCTGTATTTTTACATTTATATGCCCTAGTACAAGGCTCTCTGTGCCCTAGTACATGGCCAATTTTTTGAAAGATTCCATGTGGTGCAAAGAAATATGTTTATTCTTTTGCTGTTCCATTTAGAAGATGACATAAGTCTTTTAATTCTAGTTCCTCTAGAAATTTGTTCCGCATTTTACCTTTTGGTATTTTTCTGTTAGACTTACCCAAAACTGATAAGAGGGATATTGACCTCTCCTGTCACTGTCTATGTTATTATATTACTATGTCACTATCTACTGTTACTATCAATGTCTTCTTAAAGCTCATATAATATTTCCTGTATGAAATTGAATACTAAGGTATTTTAAGTATATAAGTTTATTACTGATATTGGGTTTTTTTCCTCTGATTCTTTTCAGCAAAATTTATTTTCCTTATTTATTCTTTTTAAATTTTTGAATGTTTCTTTTTGCTTTATCTGATAGCACAATGGGAACTGCTGCTTTTTAGGATTCATTTGATGCATAGTAAATCTTTTTTCTATCCCCTCAGTTTTATTTTGTGTATATCTTTATTTTTTAAATGTGGTTTTTGTAAGCAGCAGATTGTAGGGTTTTATTTCCTTTATCCAATCTTTTACTCTTTATTGTTTTTTGGATTGTTTAATCCATTTATATTTAAAATTACAAGAGTTAAGTTAGTATTTTCCTCCATTTCTCTCTAAAATTGTTATGAAATTTTCCCTCTTCAGCTGTAAACACAGTATTATGTTTCTTCAATTAATTTAATCTTTTTTTTAAGGTTAATCTGTTCCTACTGGCTCTCTTCCTCTCACCCCTAATCCTCTCTTCTAATTTGTACCCTTTTCCCTTTAGGTTTGGTTACTTATTCCTCTCTCCTGCTTTTATCTGTTTATACATGCATACATAAATACATACATATATATATATATGTGTGTGTGTATAAAATATATGTTATACACATGCACAGACACATACATGTATGTATATATTTGTGTATATATTACATATATATAACATATGTGTGTATATATATATATACTCCCTCTTTTTTTCTCTCAGTTAAGTAGATTCCCTTTTCTTCTCCTCCCTTCCAATGAGCTCTGTCATTAGTTTTTAAAATTTTTTCGTGACTCTATCCACAAAGAATTTCTCTCATTCTCTTCATTTTCCATCTTCTCTTTCTGTTCACTCTAGACCAGGGGTGCAGCATCTATGGTCTTGAGGCAATAAGCAGCCTTCTAGGTTCTTGGGTGTGACTTTTTGACTGAGTTCGAGTTTTACAGAACAAATCCTTCTATTAAAGGGATTTGTTCTGTGAAGTTTGAATTGATCAAAGCTTCCAAGGTATCAATTCCAGGCTCTGTCCTCTAAACACTTTCTGCTACTGCCTTGTAGGGCTTTCCCCATGGATTCCCCTTTTCCATTGTACCTCACTCTCAAAACAACGGCAGTTATTACAGGTGTCAGAGAGGTCACTGCACTATGGTAGTGTCCCTCACCCACCACTGATGCATACCCTCTCTTGTTGACCTTTTTGCCTATGTTTGCCTGGAAATTTCCTCCCTGTGTCCATTCTCTCCTATTCCTCCTGGTGCCAATTGATCCCAGGGGTTCCAATTCCCCCTTCTCAGGTCAAGTTGTCCAAATCCTCCAGGCCACATCCATTATAAGGTCCTCTTTTCTTTCACCTATAGGAGCATTCATCAGTTGAATCTGATCCCACCTCCACAGTACAGCTTCCTTCCTTTCCCTGACTAATCAGTCTTCTCCCTCCCTCCCAATTTCTCTATAAACTCTACTCTTTCTGAGACTACAGAGATCACCTTGCCCTTATTCCTAGCCCTTGATTTGACTCTGAGGGATTACTCACACCTCTCTATTCCTCCACTCACCAGCCCCCTTTCATGTACCCTCCCATGTTATAATATAATCCCACAAAAGAAGTATTCATCTGTAGATAAGGCAATGCCAGATTCTGCCTATATTTCCCCCATCTACCTCTTCATTATTATCTCTACCAGATTTAAGTTTCATCCCTCTCTCTTTGTGAACATTTAGAAAGAAGTCTCTTACTAGCCTCTCTGTTGTTATTGCTGTCTTTGGCAGCTGCATTTACTCCTCTCGAATTTCTGTTGTTTAGAGTGTTCGAGAATCTCTTCTGTTCCGGTTTTCTTTCTAAAAATGTTTCAAACCCTTCTCATTGAATGTCCGTCTTTTGTCCTATATGATTAAATTCAGAATTGCAGGATAGGTCACTCTGGGCTGCATCCTAAGCCGTATTGTTCTTGAGAACACATTACTCTGTCCTCCTTTTTATAGTGGGTGAGAAATGGTCTTTCATTATTCAAATGTCATTTCCTTTGCATTTGAAGGTCTTTCTCTTCATAGCTTGCAGACATTGTTGTTTCTGAATTGAATTGTCAAATTTAACCACTATATGTCTTGGAGTTCACAACTTTCGATTTTTCTCTGGGGGCAACCTGTGAATTCTTTCAATTGGAATTTCATTTTCTGTGTTCAGAAGTTCTGGACTGTTTTCTTCTATTATTTTCTTCATTATAGTGTTAAGGTTTTTCTGTTGTATGTTATGTTTTACTGAAGATCTATGATCTTTAGGTTGTCTCTACATATCCTGTCTTCAAGATCAGTATATTTTACCTGCTTGGTAAATAAACTTTTGTTTAATGTTAGTTTTTTTTCTTCTATGTTTTCCTTCACTTATGTGTATTTGCATTGCCAATCTATTGTTTTCTCTTTTCTTTCTTTGATGGACTTGCCATTGCAGATCACAGTTTTTCTATTCTATTCATTATTTTTTGCTGTGCTAGACATCAATTCTTTTCTCATAGTTCTTTTTCTTTTAAATAACTCAGGAGCAGTATGTTGTAGTTCCATATTCTTCCCAAATTCCACAGGATTTCACCATGTGTTAAATCATGTGTTAGATCATTTCTCTTTTATTTTGCAATATTTATTCATAGATGCCTGAACTCATTTACTAAATCTAAAAGTCATATTTCATTCTGTTGCTACTTTTTTCTGTTGTTTTATCCATTTAAGTTTAAGATCTTTGAGATTTCTTCTTCTTCTTCTTCTTCTTCTTCTTCTTCTTCTTCTTCTTCTT
>NW_027185764.1:67112594-67185148 GCF_028583685.1 Petaurus breviceps papuanus
TTCTTCTTCTTCTTCTTCTTCTTCTTCTTCTTCTTCTTCTTCTTCTTCTTCTTCTTCTTCTTCTTCTTCTTCTTCTTCTTCTTCTTCTTCTTTTGCTTTTTGGAGGGCAATTGGGGTTAAGTGACTTGCCCAAGATCACACGGCTAGTTTTTGTGTTAAGTGTCTGAGGCTGGATTTGAACTCAGGTCTTCCTGACTCCAGGGCTGGTGCTCTATTCACTGTGCCACCTAGCTGCCCCTAGAGATTTCATCTTCTTGAATTTTTTTTTTTTGTAATTTTAGTCTTTTTCTCAGCTCTTATTTTCTTTATCATTCATGTCCTGACTCTCTCTCCTCTAATTGTGGTTTCCTTGGGGGCTAGATCTCAAAGTTTCTCAGCTTCTTCCCACACTGGGAAATTCACAGTTCACCAGCCTATGTCTCTGTCCTAACTTGTGGGAGATCAGAACTATCCTGACCTGTATACTGTGCTCTCCCCTCAGGCTTGGTGAAGTACTGCACAGCTCCCCACATGCACAGTATCTCCTACTTTCTGTGTTCCTTAGTTCTTTGGCCCGGCAGTTCAAAGTCTTTTGGCCCTAGCAGCTCAGAGACTGCTTTCCCTAGCACCAGAAATATCTATTTTGGGAGATTTGAGAGATCATGGGTATTAGAGAAAATGTCTAGTTTACCATATTGTTGTTTGCATGACCCAGAACTCCAGAAATGAAGGTGATATGAATAAGAAATAGCAATAAAAATTAAAATAAAAAATACAGACCTTCAAGTGGTCATAGATCTTATGGCAGAATCTCTATAATGATTTGGTGTTCTGATTCAATGATCTGCCATTTCATCACTAAGGACTTGGCCTGACTTGGCAGTTGTCTGAGTCAGGACTATGGAAAAATGTGTTGTTGGATTTTTTTTCCTAGGTTACTCCTATACTCTTCCAACCTCCTCCTCTGACCCATGAAAGCTCATAAAGGACAGAGACTGCGCCATTCTGGTGTTGATTGGGCCCTCTAGCTGGCTAAAACTTGGTATGTACAGCATAAATATCACCACCTGGGTCATGATGGATGATACTCATTCAACTCATGATGGAATCAGAGAATCCATGTGGTGCAGAATAAGTAATTGGGCTCTTGACAGGATGAAATGAGTTTAGAGTCTAGACAGTCACTTTTTGGTTATATATGTATATAACTCACATGAAGAAAAAGAAGAAAACAAAAGAAAAAACTTTCATAAAAATGGTACAAAGTCTCATTGGGTTTAACATATTTGTGACCTAGAATATACAGAATCTCAGGACTTTGTAGATGAGATCTGGGGGCTAAGGATTCAAGCTAATCAATTTAACTCAGAAATACTAAGTGGCAATTTCATGCAAAGCCACAAGCTAGGTTCTATAGGCATAAAGATGTGTAAGATGCTGCCTCTGCTCTCAAAGAGAGTACACTCGGGTAGAGGGAAATATAGTCAGTCTTTCACAATATATCCACTATGGAGATGTTTTGCATAGCTACACATGTACAACCTATATTGAATTGCTTATCTTCCCAGTAAGGGTGGGTGATGAAAGAGGAAGGGAAAGAATCTGGAATTCAAAGTTTTAAAATCAAATATCTAAAAATAAATATTATTATTAGTAGTAGTAGTATTTTACATGTAACTGGGAAGTAACATATACAGGCACTGGGGCATAGAGATCCACCGTGCCCTACTGGAAAGTCAGAGCGTGTATGGGGGAAAATATGGGAGAAAGAAGATTGGGGGAGGGGATATTCAGTGGGATCGCTGTCTTGGGGTGGTGGGTAGGGAAAAACAGGGAGACAATTTGTAATTCAAAATCTTGTGGAAATGAATGATGTAAATAAAAAAAAGAGAAAAAGCATACACTGTACTAGAGTAAATAAGTAAGCAAGATAAGGACATGAATAAAATTATACATATTAGAATGTAATAAACATATTAGAAAGATACCACATAATATGAAGATGGAGAGAGTTCTTCTACTTGAAGAGGTCACCTGGAGATGTCACTGTGAGCTAGACTTTGAAGAATGGGAAGAATTTCAACAAGCAGAGGTGAAGGGAAGAGTATTCTAGTCATACATGCCAAAATCATGGAAGTGAGAAAGGAAGGAAAAGAAAAAGCATTTATTAAGTACCTATTATGTATGAAGCATTTTTACAAATATGATCTCTTTTGATCCTCACAACAACCCTGGGAGGTAGGCGCTATTATTATCTCCATTTTACAGTTGAGGAAACTGAGGTAAACAGAGTTTAAGTGACTTGCCCAGGATCATACAGCTAGTAAATGTCTGAACTGGATTTGAACTCAGGTCTTCCTGATTCTAGTCCCACTCTGTCCACACCACCACCCTGTTTCCTTAGGAAAGAATGAGAGAAGTTAGGGAAGAAGTAAGCAAGACACTTTGATGGGAAGGCAGAGTAGATAGAGGTAACTAGGGAAAGCAGTGAGAGAAAAGGCTGTATCATGGATAGAATTACAGACTTTAAGAGTTAGAAGGGATTTTGGAGGTCACATGGTATGAAACACTCACTTTATAAGAAGCTGATACCTAGAGAGTCCAAAGGCACAAAGTTAATAAGGAATGGAGCCAATGTTCAGCTCAAGCATTTGGAATCAAAAGTCACTGCTTTTTGAACTACAAAATGACTAGAACCAGATCATGAACGGTTTTAAATACATACAATCTACTAGAGTAAATAAGCAAGCAAGGTAGGGACACAAATAAAATAATACAAATTAGAATGTGATAAGCTATAAGAAAAAGGCTAAAAGAGTTGAGATTTCATTTGGAAAACAATGTGAAGCCATTGAAGGCAATTGAGCATGGGAGTGACAGGATATAATTATGGATGAGAAAGATTATTGTTGGTCATGTGTAGGATGGATTAAAGGCAGTAAATACTGCCAAGACCAATTAGGAAGTTATAATGAGAGTTGGGGATACAAAGAAATAGGACTCCAGGCCAACACCTAGTCATTCAGAGCTGGGATTCCAGCCTAGACATTTGGTCCTTATAGCCTTTATATTTTCACTAATGAGCAGAGTAGTCCAGTGTAGTGTTGGATTCCAAATCTGTGAATCTAGGTACAAACTGGTTCTTCTACTGATAACCTACATGTCTTCTGACAGTTTACTTAACCTCTTTGAACCTCAGTTTCCTCATTTTAAATTGAGGAAATAGGTCTGGATATTCTGTAAGCTCCTTTCCAGCTTGAAATTGCAGTTCCTATAAATTCTGGCAGATCTTTAGGGTGTTGCCAGAGAGATCTCAGCATTATATACCAGACTTTTCAAACACATAGCCCAACAGCTGCCTGCAGTACACAACACTCCTAGGTGCAAACAAACAAAATTGAAATATAATTGGGAAGTATTTGACGAGATAAATAAAAATGCAATAAAACGTAGATTATATATTTTAAAATTAAATCAATATATGCACATAGGGATTCTTAGGTAAGGATTACTGGACCTCATTTCTATTTGAGTTAACCACTAGTGCTTTATGGGGTGAGTAGGAATAAGGGAAGTGAAGAAGGGTGGGGGAGGGCATTCCTCATACAGAGAACATTTGAAGCATTGAACAGAAAAGTACAATGCTTGTTCAGTTGGCAGAGGGTAGTCTTATTTCCCTACAGCATCAAAAGCATGAAATAGAGTGAAATGGAGATAAGGCTGGAAAGGTAGAGTGAACCTATATTATGGAAAACTGACAGAGACATCTAAATTTTATTTAGCAAGCAATAGGGAGACACTGAACTTTCGGCACCCACCATGCTCACTTATGCCTGCTTTCACTCATGCTGTGCCCTATACCTTTGGTACATCCTTCCTCTTACACTTCTCTAAATCTCCCAGGGCTCAGCTCAGAGCCCAGCTACTCCAAAAAGGCTTCTCTAATTATTCCAACCTACATTGATCTTTCCCTCTCTGAACTCTTGTGATAAGATAAATGAGATATATATATATATGAAGAATGCTTTGCAGACTTTCCCAGTGCTATATAAATGGTACCTATTATTATTGTTATTATTATTATTATTAATTATTGATGTCAGATGGTACCATCTAATTTAATTTAATTCTTGATGAATGTATTTTTATTTTTTTATGTTATGCTTCCTGGCTATATCTCTCCCTTAACTCTAAAGCTAGGATTGCATGATCCTTTTCTACAACAGCTCCTTAAAGATTACCTTGAACAATTCTATATGCCCCCCCTCTCTCCCCACCCGGGTCCCAGCCCCCAGCTCAGTGCTGGGCTCAGTAAATAGATTTGAAATCACAAAAGTTATTTCTTGTATTGAAATGAATAATTCAACAGGTGAGCAAAGCTAGATGTCCAGGAAAGTCATTGCCCATGGTCATTAAGTCATTACCATAGCTGCAAGTTTGCAGACAGAAGACAGAAATAATTGACCCTGGTAGCTCTGATTATGCTTCTGCAGAATCACTATCACACTTTGATAATTGACATGGAGATGATCTCCCTGGAAGGCATGTCCCTGTTCTGTATTCCCAACCCTGGGGGCAGATAAACACCTCACATTTTAAAAGCAAAGTCTATAAACTACAGAAGAGAGCAATTATGAATAAAAATCACAAGAAATGAAACATAAAATTATCCAAAGTCATGAAAAGGACATAGGGAAAATCAAAGGGCTAACTAAATGCCCAAATTGACTTGTGACAGAAGTCAGGCCAGGCAGGATCTTCCCTGGATGGTCATTAAGCTTCTCTGACACTTGGAGAACTTGCTATTTGCCACTGAACAGTACAGAAGGAATCTCTTATCCAAAGATCTTTTCTTCTCTACTTCTCTTGCAGAACCTCTCCTCCCACATTCACACTCCAGCTCAAAACCATTCAAACCATACCCAACCATTTGAAATACCAAAAATATTTCTTAGGCAAGGAACTCTAGGTTTGTATGTGTGCAAAAGTGGGTCAGTTACAGGTGCAGATAGAGTCTGGGTTTTTACAGTTCCATTCTGCATCTGTGCCTCTCCTCCTCCCTCCCCGTGTTTGTCTGTGTCTGTCTCTCTATTGCTGTCTCTATCTGTCTCTGTCTCTCTCTATATCCCTGTCCCTGTCTCTCCTTTCGCTGTTTCTCTCTGTGTGTCTCTGTGTCTGACTCTCTTTGACATTGTCAAAGGACAAATGTCTTTGACATTATCTCTCTGCCCATCTATTTCTCTCTTTCTCTCTCTCCATCTCTGTCTCTGTCTCTGTCTCTCTCTATACTCAGGACCTTAATACCAACCCAGAAACTGCTATGAATTCTTCCCACATAATTTTCCAAGACTAAACATGTTCTTTCTTTGTTATTCAGTCCCTAGGATAAACTCCCCTGAGTTTCTCTGCTTTTAAAGCTTTCTCAATTGACTGCTCCATGACCTGCATTTATCATCTGCCTCCCCATCATGGTCTCTGAACCCATAGTTTTCCTAAAAGCCCCAAGTTTGTTTCTGCTTTTTCCTTTATCCAGACTTCAGGGACAACTAGGCAATATGCCTGAGCAGCATGGAACCCATATCCCCATTTCCCAAGTCTAACATAGAAGTCAGAGGTCAGAGGTTGCCCCCATAGCTCCCACATGTTCTAACACAGGTAAAGATTTTTCACACCCACTGGGAGCAGAGGAGGGAAACAGGTAAGCAGGAAAGGAAGGGGTGCAAGATCCTGCTCTGATAGAATGTTGGTTGTTTTCCTTCATTCTCAAAGAGCACCAAAATGGCATCAGTGTGTTGGAGTCAAGTTACAGTGTGTCTGACTGCGGCTGATCAGACCAATATGTACTCGGAAGACTTTACCACAGGTTGGACACAAATAGTTCATGTCAGCATTTGGGGTGGATTCTTTCTTGAGACTGTATGGAAGCAAAATATCAGGGTTTCAAATTTATAAAAAAATGAATTTAAGTATTGCATAAGGCTTAGTTCAAGTTTCCTAAACAGCAAAATGAGGAGAATAACAGCACCTACCTCACAAAGTTGCTCTGAGGATCATAAAACAATATTATTTTTCTTTTTTTCTTTATATATATGAATATATACCTATATATTTAAACATTTGATTTTAAAGCTTTGAATTCCAAATTCATTCCCTTCCTCCCTTGTCACCCACCCTTACTAGGAAGATAAGCAATTCAGTATAGTTTGTACATGTGTAGCTAATGCAAAACATTTCCATAGTGTATATGTTGTAAAAGACTGACTATATTTCCCTCCCTCCTATCCTACCTCCCACTTGTTCTATTCTCTACTTTGATCCTGTCCCTTTTCAAAAGTGGGTGCTTGCAACTTCCCTTCCCCCCAGCCTGCCCTCCCTTCCATTGTTCCCCCTCTCATCCCCTTCCCCCTTACTCTCTTGTTGGGTGAGATACGTTATTTAGTGTGTATGTCATTCCCATCCTCAGCCAAATTCAGTGAGAATAAGGTTGACCATTCCCTTTTACCTTCCTGTTCTTCCACTCCATTGTAACCATTTTCCCTTGCCTATTCCATATGAGACCATTTACCCCATTCGGTCTCTCCCCATCTCCTCTCATTATATTCCTCTCTCACCTCTTAATTTCACCTTTTAAGTATTATCCCTTCTTATTAAATTGGTCCTCTGCCCTCTATCTATGTATACCTGTACACATATATACACACATTCACATATGTATTCACATGCCCATATACCCTTCTATATAGACATATATATATATATATATATATATATATATATATATATATATATAAACACATACATTTCTATTTACTTCAACTATTCTCATACTGAGAAAAGTTTCATCGGTTACAATTATTGTTTTTCCATGTAGGGATGTAAATAGTTCAACTTTGATAAATTCCTTATGATTTCGTTTCCCTGTTTACCTTCCCATGCTTCTCTTACTTCTTGTATCTGAATGTCAAATTTTCTTTTTTTTTTCTTTTTGGAGGGGGGAATGCAGGGCAATTGGGGTTAAGTGACTTGCCCAAGGTCACACAGCTAGTGAGTGTTAAGTGTCTGAGGCCAGATTTGAACTCTGGTCCTCCTGACTCCAGGGCTGGTACTCTATTCACTATGCCACCTAGCTGCCCCTTGAATGTCAAATTTTCTATTCAACTCTGGTATTTTCATCAAGAATGCTTGAAAGTCCTCTATTCCACTGAATGACCATATTTTCCCCTGAAACATGATTCTCAGTTATGCTGGATAGATGATTCTTGGTTTTAATCCCAGCTCCTCCAATCTCTGGAATATCATAATCCAAGCCCTTCAATCCCTCAGTGTAGAAGCTGCCAGATCGTGTGTTATCCTGATTGTATTTCTACAATATTCAAATTGTTTCTTCCTGGCTGCTTGTAATATCTTCTCCTTGATCTGGGAATTCCAGAACCTGGCTATAATGTTCCTAGGAGTTTTCTTTTGGGGATCTTTTTCAGGAGGTGATCAGTGGATTCTCTCAACCTCTATTTTGCCCTATGGTTCTAAAACATCAGGGCAATTTTCCTTGAGAATTTCTTGAAGGATGATTTCTAGGTTATATTTTTATCATGGCTTTCAGGTAGTCCAATAATTTTTAAATTATCTCTCCTGGATCTATTTTCCTGGTCAGTGCTTTTTCCAATGTGTATTTTTTCTTTTTAAAAAAATTTATTTAGCATTTTATTTTCCTCAGTTACATGTAAAAATAATTTTTAACATTCATTTTTGAAACTTTGAGTTTAAATTCTCTCCCTTCCTCCCTCTCCACCCACACCCTCATTGAAAAAACAAGCAATTCAATGTGGGTTATGTATGTGTAGTCATGTAAGTTTTTTTCTGGTTTTTCTGAGAGTTCCTGCTCATCAGTTCTTATAGCATAACAATGTTCCATCATAATCATAAACCACAGCCATTCTCCAATTGATGAACAACTCCTCAGTTTCCAATTATTTGCCACTAGTAAAGAGCTGCTATAAATATTTTTTGCCTTTTTCTTTTTTGTTTTTGTTTTTAATCTCTTTTGGAATAATGATGTTGCTAGGTCAAAGGATATGCATGGTTTTATAGTCCTTTGGACATAGTTTCAAATTGCTCTACAGAATGGTTGAATCAGTTCATAGCTCCAACAAATGTGCATAAATGTCTCATTTCCTACATGCCTTCCAACATTTGTTATTTTCCTTTTCTGGACTATTAACCAATCTACTAGGTATGAAGTAGTAACTCAGAATTTCTTTCCATCCTGCTCCCGTTCACCCATTCCATTTATTCTATTCTCTCTCTCCTTTTATCCTACCCCTCCTCAAAACTGTTTTGCTTTTGACTACAACTTCCTCAATCTACTTTCCCTTCTACCCACTCCCCCCTTTTCTTACACCCTTTCCCTTCTACATTCCCATAGGGCAAAATAGACTTCTATATCCAATTGAGTATGTATGTTATTCCCTCTTTGAGACAATTCTGATGAGAATAAGGTTCTTTCCTCACCTCCCCTATCTTCTCTTCCACAGCAAAAGCTTTGTCTTGCCTCTTTTATGTGAGATAATTTACCCCATTCTACTTCTCTCTTCACTCTTCTCCCAGTGCATCTTTCTCACCTCTTATTTTGTCTTTTTAGATATCACACATCATACTCAACTCATACCCATGCACTCTATCTATGTAGATACTCCTTCTAGTTGCCCTAAAAATGATAAAGTTCTTTGGAGTTGCAACTATAATTTTCTCATGTAGGAATATAAACAGTTTGATCTTATTAAGTCCCTCATGATTTTCCTTTCCTGCTTACTTTTTTATGCTTCTCTTGAGTCTTGTATTTATGTCTGGTTTTCTCATCAGAAATGCTTGAAAATCCTCTATTTCACTGAAATCCATTTTCTCCCTGAAGGATTATACTCAGTTTTGCTGGGTAGGTGATTCTTGGTTGTAATCCTAGCTCCTTTGTCCTCCAGAATATCACATTCTAAGCCCTTAGATCCTTTAATGTAGAAAATGCTAAATTTTATGTTATCCTGATTGTGGTTCCACCATACTTGAATTGTTTCTTTCTGGCTGTTTGCAATATTTTCTCCTTGACTGTCGCGACTCACCAAGATCCTATGATTTCTAGCTGAGTCTTACCTCTCCCAGGCCATCAGTGCACATTCTGGTCGTGTCCTGCATGTTCACATAAAGGAGAAGTTGAGCCAGTGGAAATGGAGAAAGGCACAGTTTTATTGGCAGGACAGGCATGTGGTTACATCTCTCCCTACATCTGTCTCCTGTCCCCTCATGCTTCAGCCCTTAAATCCCCCAAAGTGTACTTGCAGAGCTCGTGGACAGCTTGTGAACAGCTCGTGAGAGAAGGTAGGGGACCAATCAGAGAACAGGGAGACTGTGTCCAGAATAGCTTGCATACTCCTGCACACTTACCCTTTGATCCCGAGATAAACATCAGGGTAACAGGGTATTTGCATGACAGCACACAATCTGGGCCTCAGCATTTCCTAGAGGTCAGGGCTCCCTGACCTTAGATAAGATAAGCACATACTACGAAGTGCCCTGTTACCAGACCTGAATTCAGAAAGACTGCCTGAGACCTTTGGGGGGCTGAAGACCCCAACACTTAACCTGGAACCCTAGAATTTAGCTATAATATTACTGAGAGCTTTCATTTGGGGATCTCTTTCAGTAGGTGATTGATAAATTCTTTCAATTTCTATTTTATCTCCTGGTTCTAGAATTTTGGGGCAGTTTTCCCTGATAATTTCCTGAAAGTTGATGTCTAGGCTCTTTTTCTGATCATGGCTTTCAGGTAGTCCAATAATTTTAAAATTATCTCTTCTGGATCTATTTTCCAGGTCAGTTGCTTTTTCCAATGAGATATTTCACATTGTCTTCTATTTTTTCATTATTTTGGTTTTGTTTCATTGTTTCTTAATTTCTCATAAAGTTATTAGGTTCTATTTGCTCCATTATAATTTCTAAGCAACTATTTTCTTTACTGAACTCTTGTACCTTCTTCTCCATTTGGCCAATTCTGCTTCTTCAAACATTATTCTCCTCATTGGCTTTTTGGACCTCTTTTACCATTTGGCCTAGTCTGTTTTGTAAGGTGTTGTTTTCTTCAGTATTTCCTCTGTGTGTGTGTGTGTGTGTGTGTGTGTGTGTGTGTCCTTTACCAAGCTTTGACTCATTTTACATGATTTTCTTGCATCATTCTCATTTTTCTTCCCAATTTTTCCTCTACCTCTCTTACTTGATTTTCAAAATCCTTTTTGAGCTCTTCCATAGCCTGCAACCAATTCATTTTTTTTTATTTTAGATGTAGGAGCTTTCACTTTAGTATCTTTTTCTGAGTTCGTGTTTTCATCTTTTGTGTCACCATAGTAACTTTCTATAATCAGAATTTTTTTCTGTTGTTTGTTCATTTTCCAGACTACTTCTTGACTTTTAGCTCTTTGGTAAAGTAGGGATCTGCTTCCAGGGTGGAGGGTGCACTGTCCAGTGCTTCAGGGGCTTTATGTAGCTGTTTTCATAGATACTTCTAGAGACTTATGAGTTTTGTCTTTTAACATCAATATGCTACAATTTTTTCCTTGAAGCAACATGTTTAAGTGATTGAGTTTTTTGAAAATTTCTGACAAATTACACAATTTTGAAAGCCATAAATCATTATAAAAAATGTTTAATTTGGAATTCTGTTCATTCAAACATATAATAACTTCACCTTTCAGTTTCAATAATCTGTTTAAACTTTGCCATTTTGAGAGCTCTGCAGGTAGTAATAAGTTTTTGTAATTGGAGTCCATATCTTTCCAAAAGTTTTAAAACAAATGACTGCTAAGATTACAGTTTTTAATGAAGTTAATCATTTTGATAGTATTGTGAAGCATACATTTAACTCTGGTGATATGTTTTTGGCTATGAGTGCCTCCTGATAGATCATGCAGTGAGTAAATGTTATGTGCTCATTGCCATTAACTTTTGCTACAAACTCTACCTTCTTGCCCATCTTTGCTCCAGCATCATGTGTACAGAATACAATGCAATTTTCCACTGTAAACGTACATTTGTGAAAAATTCATCAACTTTATGATATATATCTTCCCCTCTTGTGTGCCCTTCAAAAGGGCAACAAAATAATAATTCATCATATATGTTTCCTTTATAAACATATTTTACATAAAGTAACAACTGTGCCATATTATCAGGCTGCCCTTAAGCCTGGTAATTAGCTACTGGAATTGGTCATTACTAATTCCAAAAATTCTTTTGGAAACAGTATAATTAGATAAAGGAAATTTGTTAGTTTCATCCCCATCTTTTTCCCATGAACTATTTCCAACATTTTAATAGCAACAGGTAACATTGAGATCTTCTCCTATTGGGTAGGGCTTTTTAGTTTTTACAGTTAAGTAAGAAGATGCAATAAGAAAAGATACAAAATCTGTACAAAAGGCCAAGCAATGATTTAATAAAAGTAGTGAGTCAGAAGACAATCTGTATGGTTGTATGGTTGGTTCTGCCACTGACTGGCTTTAAGACCTCAGAAAAGTCACTTTCCTATATGAGAATGAATTCATCACTGGACAGGAAACCTGGTGACTATAAAGTAATGATAATGTTAATGATAATAACTGACATTTATACTGTGCTATAAGTTTTGAAAAGTTGCATCCATTATTTAACTTGAACCTCATAACACTTCCATATAGGAATTTCTTTTTCTCCAATCTTATTTACCCTCTCCAGGCCTGAGTTTCCTAGTCTGTAAAATGAAGGGGTTGGATTAGAAGGTCTTTGAGGTCCCTTCTAACTCTTAACCTATGGTTCCTAGATGACTAGTAATACAGCAAATGAAAGAAAGGGAAACATTTCCCATTTGTGGTATATAAAGGCCCAGGGGGCCTTAAAATCCTCTGATCTTAACCTTTTATATTGTAGATGAGAAATGGAGGCCTAGAGAGGAAGGTGGTTTGTTTGACAGTAATCACTGTCAGAACACAGACAACAACTCATGCCTCTCAATTACAAATTCAGTACTTTTCTATGACACCCACTGTTTCCTGTGTCCTTCTAGAAATTTGTAAACATAGCCTTTGACCCAAGGATCCTACCATTGGCAAAACAGCCTATTCTGTCAAAGACAGAATGAAAAATATATCAAAATGCTCATAGACTCACTTTTTATTATAGGAAAGACCTGGAAGCAAAATAAGTGCCCATCAGCTGAAAAATGTCTAAACAAATTGTGCTATGTTATAGAATAGGGTTTTTGTTGTTGAGTCATTTTCAGTCATGTCCTACCCTTCGTGACTCCATTTGGGGGCGGGGGGGGGGGGGGTTAGCAAAGATCCTGGAGTGGCTTGCCATTTCCTTCTCCAACTCATTTTACAGATGAAGAAACTAAGACGATCAGGGTCATATAATTTGCCCAGGTTCACACAGCGCTAAGTGTGTGAAGCCAGATTTGAACTCAGGAAGATGAGTCTTCTGACTCCAAACCCAGCATTCTATATATTCATCCACCTAACTGATCATATAATAAAATATTGCATAGTAAAATAATAATCATAATAATGAATATGAGGAATTCAGAAAAATATGGGAAGATAGGCATAAACTTATAAAGAATTAAATAAGAAGAACCAGCAGAAAGATGTAAACATGATGTCCCTAATCATCTAACCAAAACAGAAGCCACACTCTGAGTCATTTGGTGCAGTGGAGAAAGTCCCATTTCTAGAGTCAGAGGGTGTGGGTTCAAATCCCACTTATGATGATTGCTACTTGTGTGACCTTGGGCAAGTCCCTTGACATCTCTATGTCTCGGTTTCCTCATCTATAAAATGACAATGGTGGGCCTTGGGGGTCTTTAGGGTCCCTTCTAGCTCCAAATCTACGATTCTGAAAGTGAAGGGTTTCTGGAAATAGCAGAAGGAAAGACAGAGAGGAAGACTAGAAAATGGCACATGCTTAGGGTAAGGAGAACCTGATCTGGCTTCTCTTAGGGGAGTAGTGGTATCTTGGATATAGAAGGCTTTATAAGCAGGGGGAGGGGCAGAGCACAGGGAAGGTGAAAAAAAAAGAGAATAGGGATCGTGCTCCAGCACAGTTTTTTATGAGGCAGAGAGAGATGAATGTCCTCAGTGTAAGCTCATTGAGCATAATTTGACATTTATAAATGACTGATATGCTGCTGCAATTTAATGGTCATACCTGTGGCTGATTGAACTATTGTAAGCAAAGGAAGCCATCCTTGACTAGTTTGGGTGGTCATGGATTTTGAACTTTGAAGGCTCCACTTAGTATGCATAATAACTGAGCCTTTGGGAATAGTTTAGCTTGGCTTTTTGTAAATTTTATTAATAACATCCATTTTTATATCACAGTCATTTCCAGCTACAATCCAGTCACCAACATTGAATCCCCTCTCCCTTGCAACCAAAAAAAAGTTAGGCAAAACTAACTAATATAATGACCTTATTAGAAAGTGTATGTAGTATTCTGTACCTGTAGTCATCCCTCTCTCCCAAGAAAATGGAAATATATTTCATTATCTGTTCTCCAGGACCAAAATTTTATAAAAATAAATATAATACATAGTATATATGTGTGTATATACATATATATACATTAATACATACATACACACACATACACACACATACAGTGTCTGAGCTGGGATTTCAACCCTGAGTCATTACTTCACCTTCTTCTAATGTACATAAACTCAAATGCCCTTCCCTTTCCTCTATGCCCTTCTATATCCTAGCTATTCCTTAGACCCAAATCAGGTCCTATCTCCTCCACTAAGCTTTCTGTAGCTATCTTAGCCACCCTGACCTCTTCCTTTTCTGAACTCCTGACATATATATATAGCCAGTACTGTGCTATTCAGGCTATCATTAAATTATGGAGATGACCCCTGGGCTCATGAAGGCTAATTTCCCTAGAGGGCAAGTTCTGATAACTCTTGCCACATTGAAAAGACTGACTGTGTGTCTGTGATCCCAAGACTAACCTAGCTAAGTTGAGAAATCTTCTTGACCAAAAAGTAGATGAGTGGATCATTTTTTTCCCAGAAAAACTCACAAGGACTGTTTATGAAGGTATTTGAGATATCTATCAATGGAGGGAGAACTCACACCATCAATTCTTCAGTGATTGATTCAAATTCTTTTTTCCTGTGTGTCTGTCTTGTTTCCCCACATTTACTGTAAGGTACTTGTTTTCTGAGGCAATATCTTATGCTATTTTTAATCCCTTCCAAATCTGCCAAAGTGCCTGGCACTGTGCTGATTGAAAGTTCAACAATTCAACAAATATTTACTAAGGGACAGCTATTTTAAAAAGAAATTACTAAGAACTTCCTATGTGCAAGATACTATGCTAGCATAAACAAAACAACAGAAAAACAAGCCCTACCCTTGAGGAGCTTACATTTTTTTTTTTGTAGGGAGGAAGGCAAGGCAATTGGGTAACCCCAATTAACAGTGACTTAACAGTGACTTGCCCAAGGTCACACAGCTAGTAACTGTATCAGGTGTCTGAGGCTGGATTTGAACTCAGGCCCTCCTGGCTCCAGGGCCAATGTTCTATTCACTGTGCCACCTAGTTGCCCTGAGGAGGTTGCATTCTGCCCATGATCCAACATGTAATTATATAGTAAATACCACAATAATATGCAATATATTATATGAGATGTTAGTATTTTATTATATATTATTATATTATATCATAGTATATATAGTATATGAAATATCATAAGGATAAATCAGGGGTGGGAAACCTGTGGGCTTGAGGCCACGTGTGGCCCTCTAGGTCCTCAAGTGTGGCTCTGTGACTGAATCTGAGTTTGCAACCTCGAGGCTGCAAGTTCCTCACACTTGGGTTAGATATTATTATATGCTTTAGAGTTATACATATATTATAGTCATAGTCTATATTATAGTTACATACATATATTATTATATTGAATTATAATATATACATGTTATAATATGCTATTTTATTTCAATTTTTTGTTCAGGCATTTCAATCGTGTACAACTCTTTATGAACTGATTTGAAGTTTTCCTGGCAAAGACAGTGAAGTGAGATTTTCCATTTTCTTGTCTAGCTCATTTTAAAGAAGAGGAAACTGAGGTAAACAGGGTTAAGGGACTTGCTCAAGGTCACAGAGTTAATAAGTGTCTGAGACTTCATTTGAACTCAGAAAGATGAATCTTCTTTTCTCCAGGCCCAGCACTCTATCCACTGTGCCACCCAGCTACCCCTTATATTTCAATATGTATAATTAAATATGTATTGCATAATATTATAGTACATTATATTATCACATATAATATGACATATCACATATCAATACACAACAAATCACATTATATTATAGCATATTCTTACATGTGATATAACATCATACAAAAATATAATTTATTATCTTATACCATGTATCATG
Source organism: Petaurus breviceps papuanus (assembly GCF_028583685.1). Classification (NCBI taxonomy): domain Eukaryota; kingdom Metazoa; phylum Chordata; class Mammalia; order Diprotodontia; family Petauridae; genus Petaurus; species Petaurus breviceps. The sequence goes on from NW_027185764.1 coordinate 67,128,036, forward strand.
TGATATATGTGATACAATACATTATATATTACATATTTAACATAATATATAATGTATATATCACTATATATTTTATAGTATGTATTTCAATGTGTGATATCATATGTGACATGTAGCATAATAATAAATAACATTATAAAATAGCATTCATATTGCATCTTAAACACTCCACATATTTTATCTCATTTGATCCTCACAACACTATGGTATAGGTGCCATTATTATCCCCATTTTATGTATGGAGAAACTGAAACTGAGGCAGAGGTTAAGTGACTTGTCCCAGGTTACTAGTAACTAGCCAAGCAAATTTGAAGTCCTGATTACAGGTTCAGGACTCCCCCCACTGTGATACTGAACCATACAAGATAGTTTCAGAAGAGAGAGAGAAAGAGGATAGAGAAAGGAAGACAGAGAAGGGGAGAGAGAGCACCAATGTCTGGGAGGCAAGAGTGGGTAGATTGGGGAGATCAGAAAAGGCTTCCCAAAGAATGGGGTGCCTCAACTAAGCCCATTGAAGGAAGCCAAGGGATCTAAGAGATGAAGGTGAAGAGGCCTGTGGGAAAATCTATGCAGAGAGAGGGAGATAGAATGCTGAGCGTGGGGAGAGCAAACAGGCAGTTTTGACTGGACCATGGAGTGTATTCAGAGGAGTAATGTGAAAGTCTAGAAAAGTTTTTAAAAGGGGGAGAGAAATCAGTTTGCAAAAAGCTTTAAATGCCAATATGAAGATTTTATATTTCATCCTATCGTCAATGGGAAGCCACTGACAATCTTTGAGCAAGGGAGTGATTTGTCAAGACCTGTGTCTTAGAAGTAACAGTTTAGCATCTCTGGGGAAGATGGATTGGAGCAGAGAGACACTTGCTTCAGGGACAACACTGCAACTGTCCTGGCGAGAGGTGACAAGAATGTGAATGAGGATGGTGGCCACGTGAGTACAGAGGTAAAACAGATTCTTAAATAATCAGAAGCATTTATAAAGCATCTATTATGTGCTAGGCACTAGAAATACAAAGATAAGTAGGAACTAGCCCCTGCCCTCAAAGAACTTTCATTTTTTCGGGAGTGAAAACACACATCTACATATACACATAAATGTGTATACACACACATAAACACACACGTGTATGCATATATATGTGTGTGTGTGTGTGTATACACACATGATCCACTCAAGGTCATGCAGAGTAGGTGGACTTTGGAAGAGTTGATATAGAAATTGAAGGTGAAAAAAGATTGAGATTATATATATATATATATATATATATATATATATATAAATTTAAAGTAGCTCCTGCCCTCCTCAGATGACTTAAATTTCATTGGGTGTGCACACATACTTACATATACACATATGTAATTATTTTTTTAATTAAAATTTTAATTTTAATTTCACAGGTTTTTGTGAAGAATTGGAAGCTAAGAATGCCTATTAAGTGCGAGTGGTTGAACAAGTTATGTTTTATGAATTTAAAGAGATATTATTGAGCCATAAGAAACTGGCTAAAGGAAACATTTCAGAGAAATCTGTGAAAACTTGTATGAACTGATGCAGTTTGAAATGAGCAGAACCAAAAGAACAATTTATACAGGAATACCAATATTTCAGATAAAAACAATTTTGAAAGCTTAAGAATTCCTATCACCACAATGACAAACCACAGCTCTAGAGAAGCAATGATAAAGAATACCACTCAACTGCTTACAAAGGTGCTGAGTTCGGGATACAAAATAAAACATATTTTGGGGATGTGAGCAATGCAGAAATTTGTATTGCTTGATTATGCATATTCATTACAAGGAGTTTTTTTTATTTTTAATTTGAAAAAGAGGTAGGAAGGAGATAAAAATGTTAATTTAAAAACACAAATCACATTTTAAAAAATTTACAGGTTTTTAGCATTATGAGATGGAAGGAACATTGGCTGTTGTCCTTCATTCTTGAAGAGGATCAAAATGACATTACTGTGTCAGAGTCAAGGTCCAGTGTGTCCAACTGTAGATGATCAGACCAATATGAGTTCACAATGTACTACCACAGGTGGGGTACAAATATTCCATGTGAACATTTGGGGTGGAGTCTCTAAATTTGCATATCTCACATTTCTTTTGAGCAATTTCAATTCTGCTTTGCTGATAGATCACAGCATCTTCTTTGATGACAGCATGCTATACTGCGTGGTCCTATGCCAGTGTCTCTACATTAAGGATCGTCTAGTTCTCTCGTTTTGCAGATGAGGAAGCTGGGGCACAAAGAAATAAAGTGATTTGTCCCAAGTCATACTAGTAGCAAAGTGAGGAGTCAGTCCTAGATCTTTTGAAATCCAGCATTCTTTCCATTACTCTACACTAAATCCTTAGCCAAAACTGTAGCTCTAAGTCTCTTTTTCCTCTATGCTTTGCAACTTCCCCCTAAAATGTCAGTGAAAGGAGAAAGGTAGAAGTGGTGACAGGGAATTTAGAGGCAGTCTTGTCAGTCGTTTCAGTCATGTCCAACTCTTTGCGACCCCATTTGGAGTTTTCTTGGCAAAGATTCTGGAGTGGTTTGCTACTTCCTTCTCCAGCTCATTTCACAGATGAAAAATCTGAGACAAACAGGGTTAAGCGACTTGTCCAGGGTCAGAGGCCAGATTTAAACTCAGGTCTTTCTGATAGTGTTAGACTTAGAGTTGTTGTGAGGTCAAATGAGAGAATGTGTAAAGTCCCTGACAAAACTTAAAAGTGCTAAAAAAAAAAAATTAGCTATTCAAAAGTTCAGTTGACTCAGGTTTTACTGAACTGAGAATCTTCTAGATATAGGTACCAACAGCCATAGCACCACAATCAGTTGTGCCTGGCACTGCCCACGTCCCTAGTGACTTGAACCTAGGCTTAGAAAAACTCATGCTGTATTGTCACAGGGGCCATTTCTGAAAAGGTTGGAAGTCATATGACCACTAAAGCAACATAAAAACAAAAGATGAACAATTTGAGGGAACAAGAGTCCTGTGATTTAAATCACCAATACTGGTCTATTTCTTTGAAAAACAGAGAAGGAGATTTTGTAGTAAAGCTGAATTGTGGCAGAAGGTTGGGCGATGTCATTTGCTAGAGCATTTATAGTCAAGATAAAGTGCACATACTCTGAGGCTGGGTGACAGGTTTATTAATAGGATTAAAATGGAGAAGAGAGCCTCAGAGACAGGAAGACTTAGAGGTGTGAAATAATGTGTGTTCACTGATAAGAAACACACACACACACACCAGAAAATAGGCTACATTAGGAATTTGGGTTTTTTAAATGAATACTACCCAAAAGTGCTCTGATAGAGAACTGCTGAGTTATTAATGGGGGGGGGGGAAGCCAACTATTACTTGCTATATTGACTCATTGGGTATGCTGCAGCTAACTGGGAAATGGACCAAATTGAATAAAAGAACCACATCTTCAACCAAAAGATGACATTTATAGATCAGAGTCACAGAATCAACCCAATGTTTAGGTCATCACTTGGCCCGAAATGGTTCTCCTTGTTAATCACAGGCATGTCACTTTAAGGTTTAGGATTATTAAGGATAGGGACTGGACCTGTAATTTGATTAGTATAGGGGACTCCCAGGTAAGTAAACACCCTCTTCCAATACAGGTCAGCAACTTCTCTATAAGTTACAGTCTTAGAATTGACCAGAGAGGTTAAGTAACTTGGCCAGGGTCACACAGCCAAAAATAATAGCTATTATTGCCAGGCATTGGACTAAAGCACTTTAAAACTATTATCTCCTCATAACAACCCTGAAAGGGAGGTGCTATTATTATTCCCATTCTACAGTTGAGAAACTTGAGGCAAACCAAAGTTATATAACTTTCCCAAGGTTACACAATTAGGAAGTGATTAAGGCTAGATCTGAACTCAAGTGTTCCTGGTTCTAGGCCCAGCACTCTATCCACTGCATCCCCTAGCAGCCTGCATACAGCCAATATGGGTTAGGGGATAGATTCACTCTCAAGTCTTCCTGGCTGCCTCATTAGTATTATTAATAACATTAATAGTTGGCAAATACATAGTGCTTTAAGGCTCGTTAACAGCAACAATAATAGAGAACATTTATGTAGTGAGAGATTCATATGTACATACATTTAAGGTTTGCAAAATGAGCATACTTGGCACATAATAAGGACTTAAATTCTTCTCTTCATTTAATTCATCTGTTATCTCATTTTAAACCAGAGCACTGGGAGGTAGGAACCATTTAAAAAGGTTTTATTGCCATCTTTTGTTTTTACATCCCCTTCATTTCCAAATATATCCCTTTCTCATGTCCTCTCCAGTGAATCCTGCTTTGAAACAATGAATGGAAAAAAGGAGGAAAAAAAATTAGCAAAAGCTACCAGCATGTCAATCAAGTCTGCCAGTCTCTGCAATGCTCCCCACCCAAAGTTCCCTACCACTTCAAAGAAGGGAGGGAGGTGAATTTTTTTTCAACACTTCTCCAGGGCCAAGCTTCTAGTTATTATAATTACACAGGGTTCAGTTCCTTTGGTAATTGGTTTTATTTTTCTATTTACACCACTATAGTCATTGTGTATATTGTTTCTCTGGGTCTGTCTATTTCACTCTGTCTAGGTCTTTGAGAAGGGTTATTATTATCCCCATTTTATAGATGAGGAAACTGGTAACTTGCTATGATCACATGGATGTTAAATATAGGAGGCTGGATCCTAAGTCAAATCTCTTGCCCCTGGAGGGAGGACATTGTTCCAGATCCCAAAGCCATCCTTTTGAGCACAGGATCATACATCTAGAAAGGATGTATGGGATCCTTCTTCCCCAAACATTTCTATCCAGGTAAAATCTAATTAATGAGGACCCCAAGGGGGATTCTAACCCAAGCATCTAATGAAGCATTCTGAAAAATGTGTGGAATGAAAAACCCCATTCAAAATTTTAATCAAAAATGCAGAGATTTCTTAGCATAAAAACAAGATGTTTTATTCTCCTCCCCCTGGGAGAAGTGAATAACCCCATGATGGGTCAAGGAGAGGCAGCGTGTAACAAAAGACAGAACAAGAATTTATACCCTAATGCAGTCAAGCCCCCCTTCCCCCTGCTGTCCCTTCTCCCATTGGCTGGGAGGCAGGCTCAAGTCTTGGCACAAAAATCTTCCCCAATGGTAAATAACAGGAAGTAAGGGATAGCCAATTCAAATGTACCTATCTTTATTTGCACATGCCAAAGTGAAGAAGGGAGGGACTAAAGTCATCAGCAAGGTTAGAGGTCAAAAAACCCTAAAGGGCCTAAAGCTAATAAGGGTGTGGCCAACAAGGGTGGAGTTCAAAAGACTCCTGAAAGGTCTTGCTGCTGATTGATAGCAGAAGTGAAAAGGGGGATGGGGGGAAGACAGAATGAACACCGATTTATAAGACGCATTCTGAGAAGTTTTCAAGTTTTCACTCCCCAGACAAAAGCATCACAATACCCAGATCAAATGAGATGCCACCTCAGCTCATCTCTCCTCAATAAATAGAGAGAGAGAGAGAGAGAGAGAGAAATAAAAACATCACTGAAATGGTATAGAATTAAACTCACTGGAGACAGAAAAAGACTGAGACAAAATAGAACAATTCTCTATCCTAAAATGGTTATGTTAGGTGGCTGTTCTCCTCCCTTCTTCAATGTAAATATCACTAGACTAAGAAAGAATTTTTGATGGGAGGAGAGAAGGGAATCTTCTTGTTCAACCTTCATTTTTGTAGAGGACCAATGACATCACAGGTAGCGTCTTGACTTGCTTGTGAGTTGAAGTTAGGCATAGATGCCCAAAGTCATCAGGCTCATTCTGTCTTCCAGATTCATCACAGTCCAGCAGCAAGACAAATGTCAGGATGACTGACAATGGTCTGGATTATGTTGGATGGCCTTGGCATCTTCAATGTCTGACCAAGCTCTAAGTGTTCCACAGAGCCTGCTTCAGAGTTAAAGGGGCATGTCTTATGACATATAGCATATGAAGAATATCTGCCCAGAAGAATGGGAAGATTAGTGAAGGGAATATATGTTTAGGAGAAATAGAAATGGTGGGGGCCTTGGGGATCTTGGATGTACCTTTGGGTTTCTGGAACTTTTAGAAGAAGATAAGCATTTACATAGCACCTACAGTCAGGCACTGTTCTAAGCACTTGACAAATATTAACTCATTTAATCCTCACAATAACCCTATGAGATAAGTGCTGTAATAACATTTTCCAGTTGAGGAAACTGAGGCAAACAGAAGCTAAGTGGCTGGCCCAGGATCACCCAGCTAATAAGTGTCTGAGGCCAGATTTGAATCCCCTTCTTCCTGACTCCAGGCTCAGTGCTCTATTCACATGCATTTCCTTGGCTTAGTAGGCACCCTTGGCTCCAGAACTTTAGAGGGATGAGAGGGTCCTTCAGAGGAAAGCAAAAAGCTGGCTGCTCAAGACTTGCTCTGGACTTGAGATAAGAAAATAAAAGAGATAGATTTTCATATTTTCTTTTATATTATTTCATCCTTGGTCACTGTAGTAACAACAACAGCAAGTAATGCAACAACAACAATGATGATATATGGTGCATATACATACGTGCATACATGCACATATACATGTACACACAGTACATATTTGAGTAGTATACACTATGTGCCAGTGCATTACAGTTAGTGTTTTATTTGACCTTCGTAACCCCAGGAGGTAGGCACTATTACCACCCCCATGTTACAGATAAAGAAACTAAGGAAAATGTTAAATGACTTGCCCAGGGTCACACATCTAGTAAATACTTGAGACCATATTTGAACTCAGGTCTTCATGACTCCAGGCCCAGAACTCTATTTACTACATAATAATAATAATTAATAATAATAATAATTCTATATCACTTTAAGAAACACAAAGTATTTTGCATATCTCATTTGATCCTCACAATAATTCTGGGTGCTGTTATCATCCTCATTCTACAGATGATGAAACTGAGGCAGATAGAGGCTAAGTGACTAGTCCAGGGTTACACAGCTCATGTCTGAGGCAGTCTTTCTGATTCCCAGGCTAGCACTCCATCCATCATACCAACTAGTTTTCTTTCCTAGGGAAAGAAACAGGATACTGAATGGATGTTTTCTCCATTTAATAAAGATGGGACATTCACCTGAGGCCCAACGCCCCACACGTTGTTATCCACATCTATCTCTGTATCTATTTATATACACACACGCATGTGGTTGCATATGCATGTGCATATGCACATACACACAACACACATATACATGCACCTGCATGTACAATATATACATGCATACACATATATACACACACACATATATGTTGCCTGAGCATGGTAAGGAACAGAACAGAAGCTACGGAAATCCAAAGGCTGGCTCCAGCACTGGAATCAAGAACAGAGCATCAAGCATCAGTAGAACAGCTAAGGGTCTTGCAAAGGCACCTTACAGCCTGAGGGGGTTAGTTGCAGGTCAGTGAGTAGGATAGGAGTGGGGGGGAAGAAGGAATGCTCCTTCTGACACTCCATTTTAGCTGCTGCCTGCTCTCTTCTCTTCCCCAGCTTCTTCAGGGCCAAAGTGATCACCCTGATTTACCACCCCCTAAAGCTGGCACTGACTAGAGACAATCAGCTTGGGAGCTGCAATAACCTTTATAAAAGGGCTTGGGCTGATGTCGGAGAGTAGGCTGACGTCTGTTGCCCAAGCGATTCTGACAATGAATAAATAATAAATGAATTTTAAAAACTGATTAAGTACTTATAATGTGTAAAGTACTGAAAAAAAAATTGGATAGTCCTTGTTCTTGAGGAACTCTCCCTCTAAATGAGACAGCTTCATAAAAAAAAAATTGGCTGAAAGATAGATAGAAAACCCTGGAAATCCTAAAAGTTCAGGAAGGAGGAGGATGGCAAAGCCTGTAGGTTGGATGACAGTGTCCATGTCTGCCCAGGCAGAGCAAGTGGCAAAGCCTGGAGGACCTGAGGAGGCAATGACAGAACCAGGGTCAATGGAAAGGCGTGGGCTCCTCCACCTTACCAGAAAAAATTGAGTTGGTGACTCCCACCTCATCCAAGCCTCAGGCAGAGAGCAATAAAACAACCTAATGTGTTCTGGGTGGCTGGGATTTGGAAAGGGTACAATGAAGGAAGGTAAGGGAGAAAGGACACATGAAAGGAGAAGGCCTTCTCTGCTCTGGATAATAGTTGACTTTGCATTATAAAATGATGAAGGATCCCTTCTGGGAATTTTTGTTTGGGTACCAAGAATTTAAACTGACATTAGGGAATTATAAAACAAAACAGCTTCATTCAGAGTGCTGGAGAATATTTCTATTTTGGCTCCAAGTCAAGGCTGCCATTGTTTTCTTTTTAGAGGCCTAGTGCATGCAACAAACTCAAACTTGCTGACAGTCCCTTGGGGGCAGCTAGGTGGGCAGTGGATAAAGTGCTGTGATGGGAATCAGGAAGATTCATTTTACTGAGTTCAAATCTGGCCTTAGACACTTACAAGCTGTGTGTTCCTGGGCAAGTCATTTAATCCTGTTCATCTCCGTTTTCTCATCTGAAAAATGAGCTGGAGAAGGAAATTGCAAACCACTCCAGGATCTTTGACAAGAAAACCCCAAATGGGGTCACAGAGAGTCAGACATGACTGAAATAACTCAACAACAAGTCCTAGTGATCTATGATTAAATTCAATCCAATCCAAGAAAATATTCTTAAGGACCTGCTTTGGACAAAACACTGTTGGGCACTAAGGGTATATACAAAGTCAAAATGACAAGTATGCTTCATGGGAGGGATGGGCTGAGAAGCCTAATAATGCCCGTTATAAGAGCCAACATGATCTTCAAACTTTCTGATGCGCTTGGTCCTGACCAACAACAACAACAAAAAAGACACAAAAAGAACAAAAAAAAGAGAAAGCAATTTAGAAACATCAACAATATGAAAATGTCTTCCATGTTACTTAGTTATATGCCTTTTTTTAAAATGCAAACTAATGTATTAAGATGAAATTAAGGGCAGCTAGGTGGTGCAGTGAATAGAGCACCAGCCCTGGAGTCAGGAGGACCTGAGTTCAAATTTGGCCTCAGACACTTAACATTTACTAGCCATGAAACCTTGGGCAAGTCACTTAACCCCAGCTGCCCTACCCTCCCCCTCCCAAAAGCAAAAAAGAAATACAGCCTAATGTGTTCAAATAAAATTTTTCAGGTACTCAATCAAGGAGAATTTCAAAAAGTTCTGAGATCTGAAATCTTTTGACATCTTCAGCTCACAGACTGAAATTTGTAGGAGTGCTACTCTAAAAAATGCTATGAACCAGAGGGGATAATATTAGAATCAGTTGGGTAGTACAATGCCTGGGCCTGGAGTCAGGAACATTGGAGTTTGTGTGATCTCGAGCACTTACTAGTTGTGTGACCCTGTGCAAGTCACTTAACTTCTGTTTACCTCAGTTTCCTTGATTGTAAAATAGGGATAATAATAACCAACCTCCCAGGCCTGTTGACTCAGTGAGATAATAATTGCAAAGGGCTTGGCACAGTACCTGGTACATGGTCAATTGCTGTCCTTTCTTTACTTTTTTTTTTAATTTAATTTAATCTTTTTTTTAGACAGAACCCCTTACTTTCTTTTTTTTGGGGGGGGTGTAAGAGTTATGGGATTTTAAATCCCATAACCCTTACAGGGGGGTCTTTATTAATTTATTCATTTACTTTGAGTTTACAAGATTCAGTGCTCCAGTTCTTTGAGTTTCAAATTTTCTCCCCCTCCCTCCCCTGCCCCACCCATGGCAGCATACAATCAAGTATAGGATCTGCAAATAGCTTCACATTAGACATAAGTCAGGTTATAAAGGATTGTATCAGATGGAATAAACAATGGGACAGAGGAAACAAAACCAGACAAGAAAAAGAAAGATAGCAGGTAATTTGCTTCAATCTGCATTCAAATTCTGTTCTTTCTAGTTCTTTCTCTGAATGTAGACATCTCTCTCCATGATGAGTCTTTTGGAGTTTACTTATAGCCCTGCATTTCTGAGAAGAGTCCAGTCTATCAAAGCTGGTTGTCACACATACATTGTATCAGTAATTGTGTACAAATTTTTCCTGGTCCTGCTCTTCTCACTCAGCATCAGTTCACATAAGCCTCTCCAGGTAAATATGAAATCCATCTGCTCTTCCTTTCTTATGGACCAATAGTATTCCATTACATTCATATACCATAACTTGTTTAGCCATTTCCCAATTGATGGGCATCTCCTTGGTTTCCAATTATTTGCCACAACAAAAAGAACTGCTATAAATATTTTTGTACATATGGGTCTGAGAGGAAGGCATATTCCTTTTTATCCCCAGTCAGTTTTCTCCAGAGAGCTATCATACCTATCCTCTCTAAGATTCTATTCACCTCCTTAACTTCTTTCTTGTTTATTTTGAGGTTGGATCTATCAAGTTAAGAGATGGGGAATATTAAGGTCCCCCACTAGTATAGTTTTGCTATCTATTTCTTCCTCTAATTCTCTTACCTTGTCCTCTAAGAATTTGGATGCTATATGACTTGGTGCATATATGTTAAATAATGATATTGCTTCATTCTTGATGGTTCATTTTAGCAGGATATAGTTTCCTTCCGTATCTCTTTTAATTAGACTATTTTTGCTTTTGCTTTATCTGAGATAAGGATTGCTACTACTGCTTTTTTTTTACTTTAGCTGAGGTATGATATATTTTACTCCAACCTTTTACCTTTACACTGTGTGTATCCCTCTGTTTCAGATGTGTTTCTTGTAAACAGCATATTGTAGGATTATGATTTTTAATACATTCTGCTATCTGCTCCATTTTATGGGAGAGTTCATCCCATTCACGTTCACTGTTATGAGTACTATCTGTCTCTTTCCCTCCATTCTATTACCTCCCCTGTTTATGCTTTTATTTTTCTTCCCTTCTCCCTTCCCTTCCTTAAGAGTTTTCCTTTTGCACACCCAGAAATAACTGGCCGTGTAACCTTGAGCAAGTTACTTAACCCCAATTGCTTAAAAAAAAAAAGTTTTCCTTTTGACCACCGCCTCCCTCAGTATTCCCTTATCAGCCCCCCTCCCTTTTCCTTCCCTTGCCCCTTACTTCTTCCCTTCCTTCTAACCAACCACCTCTTTCTTAGCTCTTCCCCCCTACTACTGCCTGTAGGATATGATAGATTTTTATACTTAATGTAGTATGTTATTCTTTTTCAAACCAAGATTGACAGGAACAGATCTCATGCAAAGCTCCTCTCCCTCTCCTCTTTCCCTCTATTATGATACATTTTGTATCTCTTCTCAATAGAGTCCTGTGCTTAACTGGTTGTGTTATTCCCTCCTTGCACCAGAACCAATGAGGGAAAAACTCATATAATGCTCATCTCTCTCCCTTCTTTCCCTCTACTATATTGCTTTTATGCCTCTTTGTGTGGCATAATTTACCCTTTTCCACTTCCTCTTGCGTCCATAATTGGAGGTTGAATTTGTCCATTGAGCTCTGGCTTTTTCATCAGGAAGGTCTGGAAATCCATTCTATCACTGAATGACCATCTCCTTGCCTGGAAGAATATGTTCGGTTTCGCTGGGTAGATGAACCTTGGTTGTAACCCGAACTCTTTTGCCTTGAGAAAAATTGTATCTACTTCTTCCGATCTTTCATGTAGAGGCTGCAGATCCTGTTGCGATCCTCACTGTGGTTCCACGATATTTGAATTGTTTCTTTCTGGCTACTTGTAGCATTTTTCCTTTACCTGGGAGTTCTGGAGTTTGGCCATAATATTACTCAGACTTTTCAATTTGGGATCTCTTTCAGATGTCCGGTGGATTCTTTCGATTTCTATTTTACCCTCTGGTTCTAGTATCTCAGAGCAGTTTTCCTTGATGAGCTCTTGGAAGATGTTGTCCAGGCTCATTTTTCCATCATGATTTTCCGGTAGGCCAATGATTCTCAGAGTCTCCTGGATCTGTTTTCCAGGTCAGTTATTTTTCCATTGAGATATTTTACCTCTTTTTCTAATTTTTCATTCTTGATTTTTGTTTCACTAATTCTTGGTTCCTCATAGAGTTATTTGCTTAAATTTGGTTGACTCTAGTTTTTAGTGAATTATTTTCCTCAGTTAGTTTTTGGAGCTCCTTTTCCATATCATACATTTTTCTTTTTAAGGAGCTGTTTTCTTCATTGTAATGTTTTTCTAATTTTACAATTTTGATTTTAAAAGAATTATTCATTTTATCTTCTATCTCTCTCATTTCATTTTCAAAGTTCCTTTTGAGCTCATCTAAGAATGCTTTCTATGCTTGAGACTAGTTCCCTGTTGAAGCTTCAGCTGTGGGTGTGGAGTCAACACTGTCTCCCTCTGAATTTGGTTTCTCCCTCCAGAATCTTTGTCTTTGCAGTCTGCTTTTTACCCATTTCAAGGCAGGGTCCTAGCCACGCCCTTCCTCTAGTGTTCCCAAGACTTTACCATTTAAGGTTTTGCCCTGGGACAATAATTACTATGTTTTCAGAGTGAGAGAGGGGGTTTGGAGCAGCTGGAGTTCACTCTGCCATTCTGGTCCCTGGAGGTCCAGAAAGGAGCTTTTTTAATTTCTAGGCTATGGATTGGTAGTCCCAGGAGTAGCTGCTGCCCCTGTCAGGGTCTCTGCATTTGACTGTTACCCTGCTCTGTCCAGTCCCAGAACTGCAGTGATAGGCCTGGCAGTGGCCCTTGTGGTTGGTAGGTCAACTTGCCTGCATATTGATCAGGCCTCTGCACGTCTTGGAGGCTGAGCCTCTGTGCCATCCGGGGCTGTCTTCTGGACCTCTGTGCCACCCGGGGTCATCTTCCAGACCTCTGTGCCATGCGGGGTGGTCTTCTAGGCCTTGTCCTTCATTTTCAAAGAGGAATACAATGACATCACTCTGCTAGAGTCAGGTTTCAATGTGTCTGACTGTGGCTGATCAGACTAATATGAGCTCCAAATGCTCTATCACAGGTCAGACACAAATAGTCTACATGAACATTTGGGGTGGACTCCAAATTTGCGTGTCCTGCATTTCTTTTGAGCTGTCTCAATTCTGCTTAACTCATAGAGCACAGCACCTTCTCTGACAAAGATACACCATGCTGGGCAGTCCTGTGCCAGTGTCTCCCATATCACACAATCAATTCCAAAGTTCTTAAGGGAGACCTTGAGAGTGTCCTTGGATTGCTTCTTTGGACCACCAAGAGAATGCTTGTCCTGTGTAAAACCATGAAATAGTCTTTTGGCAAGTGTACATTTTGCATTTGAACAACATAGCCGGTCCATTGGAGTTGCACTCTCTGAAACAGTGCCTGAATGGTTGGCCGTATAGTTCAAGTAAGAACCTCAGTGTCTGGTACCTTATCCTGCCAGGTGATCTTCAGAATCTTCCTAAGACAATTCAAGCGGAACTGATTCAGTTTCACTGGTAACTGTCCAGGTTTCACACACATACAACAATGAGGTCAGCACCATGGCTCTGTAGACCTTCAGTTTGGTAGTCAGTCTAATAACTCTTCTCTCCCATACTTTCTTTCACAGCCTTCCAAACACTGAGCTAGCTCTGGTAATGCATGTGTCAACCTCGTTATCAATGTGCACATCGGTGGAAAGCACACTACCAAGGTAAGTGAACTTATCCACAGCATTCAAAACTTCTCCATTTTCTGTAACTGATGGTTCCACGTATGGAAGGTATGTAGTGACTGATGAAATACCTGTGTTTTCTTGGTGTTAATTGTTAGGCCAAAATTAGCACAAGCAGCAGAGAATTGATCCCCACTTTGTTACATCTCAACTTCAGAGGCTGCATTGAGTGCACAATCATCTGCAAACAGAAAATCATGCACTGACACTCCCTCCACTTTGGTCTTGGCACAGTCCTTATTAAATGCTTGTTTCCTTCCTTCCTATTACAAGGTAGAGTAGGAAAGGGTAGAAAAGATGCAGAAAGACTATTATCAGGGACTCCACTCACACCTATTTCCTGAATGATTTTCTCTAACTAGAAAGTCATTTGTTTCAGTAACTGAAATGACAATTGATTCAGAAGTAACTGTCAGACACCATTCCATACCATGGTTAGGCAATTTCATGGCACTTAAAAAACAATGAACATAAACTGCTTCCTCAGTACTCAAGCCCAGTTCAAGGCAATATTCATGGAACAGTTTTAAGAACATCTGGCTGCATGTGATGAAGTGGAAAGAGAATTGAACTAAGGACCTAAGAGGGTTGAGTTCTAAACTTGGCTTTGCTTTAACTAGTTGGTTGAGATTGGATGCATTGCATCCATTCTAGTTTTCTTACAATTCATTCTTCTCTGTTAACTCTCTGTTCCAGCAATACTGATGAGGAATCACAGTTCTTCAAACTCGACACTCCATCTCCTTTCTCTGGTCCATGGCACAAGTTGTCCCTCCTACCTGGAATTCTCTGTCTCTCACCTCTGAATCTTCATTTCCCTGACTTCTTTCAAGATTCATCTCTAATCCCACCTACTCCAGGAATCCTTTCCTGGTCCCCCAGTTACTAATGCCTTCCTCTTTCAGAATATCTTCCATCTCCTTTATACATGTCTTGTATATATGTAGTTTTTTACATATTGTCTCTTCCATTAGATACAATAGGATCATGAAGAGTCAGACATGACTGAATGACTGAACAACAACTCTCCCATTAGACTGTAAGCTCATTGAGGACAAGGACTGTGTTTTTGCTTTTCTTTGTAACCTAAAGCTCAAAGTCCTTTTGAATAAGACTCTTATCACTGGTGAAGATTGATTATTCAATACTCTACTCTGCCACAAGGGCAGAGTTGGTAAAATAGAGAGAAGAGAGATCCTGGTCAAGCTCCCGGCTTTAAGAAAGAAGATAAGCATTTCCAGATTGTCTTCAGGTCCCTGAAGAAAGGAAAAGACTCTAGGAAGAAAATGACATGTAGGGGAGTCAGCACCTCCATCATGCCCCTATCCCCAGCTTACTATACTCTCTCTCCCTTGGTTGAGCTAAAATATTTTGTTTCCAGTGGGAGAGTTCATTTATTACATGTATTGTCTGATATATATATCCTCATCTGTATGTTCTCTGTTTTTTGATAAATGGATTTATTTGCTATTTGCTATGTATGTATCATTGTAGAGCTGGTATTTGGTGGGAAGCCACAGATATAGAGCTCAGGTCACTCCTTCCTTACTGGCAATCAGGAGTACAACTTGAACCTAAAAATTATTTTCCCCAGACTAAAAATATTTATCGGGCAGATCGGCATAATTCTAGCCCAGTATCCCCTTTCTCTGAGAAGACCAGAGTGGTTAGGCTCACATCCCTAATCCTTTGCTCCCCTCTTGGCAGTAATCAAAGTGGGCAGGAGACCCCAGAGGCATCTATTCATGACATCCCCCTGTGAGACATATCTTAATAGAAGCATGTGGTTACAAATAACCTACTTGGACAAATAGTCCCTTATATTTGCATCCCCATAATTAGAACAGTTCTTGGTATATAGAAAAAGCTTAAATTGCTTGTTGACTGACTGACAAAGCTGCCTCTTCTGTACAATGAGGAAATTGAACTAGGTGACCACCAAAGTTCCTTCCTATTCCAGCATTTGTTGATTTTTAGATTGACTTTTTCCTGAATGACATGAGCAGATGACAGAGAATGGATAATGTTCATGGTCTTCACAAGGGTGCCCTGAAACCAGGTTTCAATCTATTAAGTGCCCTGGATCCAGGAGGAAATACTGCGAAGCAGTGGTCTAATTGACAAAGACTTGAAAAATAATTCACTCTAGAGGAATACCAATAAAACTTGGGTTATAGCTTAGCAAGGCCTGCTGTTTCCAGTCTCGTTGGCTTTGACCTCTGTGCTTTGGGTTGCTCAGAGGGGTAACCGATCATTTCAGGACATAACATCTCCCTGGAGACTTTCATGCAAGTGCCTAACTGCCTGAATTGTGTTGTCTTAATGGCAATGGTCTTGGCATGCTACAACTGGAGAGGCTAAATCAACTGCAGATGTTCCTAGATTCTTCACAAGAAAATTAAGACTCAAGACCCCAGACAAATGAGCCAAGTGACTGACACCATATCTAAGTATTTTTTCTTATGTGATGCTCACAGCCCTCTGTGCTTCCTTCAAGACTTAGCTCAAATTCTACTTTCCACAAGAGCCTTTCCTGGTTCCCTCAGCTGCTAGTGCCTTCCCCTATGAGATTACTTTCCATCTACTCAATTAATACTGCCAGAAGCAGTTAGGTGGCTCAGCAGATAGAGCATGGAGGCTGGAGTCAGGAAGATTCATCTTCCTAAATTCAAATCTGACCTCAGGCATTTACTACATGTGTGACGCTATTGGCTTCAGTTTCCTCATCTATAAAATGAGCTGGAGAGGGAAATGGCAAACCATTCCAGGATCTTTGCCAAGAAAACCCCAGATGGGGTCACAAATCATCAGACACACCTAAAAATTGACTGAATGATAAAAACTCAATATCTTTTATGTATTTTGTTATTTATATCTTGTCTTCTCCCCATTAGAATGTAAGCTTCCTGAGAGTAGGAACCATATTTTTCCTTTTCTTTTTGTATCCCCAGTATTTAGTACTGTATCTGGCACATAGTAAGCACTTAATAAACTCTTGTTAATTTTCTCACTGACTAAAGTGACTCTTTTAGGTCTCTTTAAAGTTTAATTTGAGTTAAGATTTATTCCTTAGAGTTCACTTGATGAACCCACTTGAAATAGAAATAGTTATATCTGAAAGCAAAAACAGATTTCAAATTTCTATAACCTCCCTCCCAATCACCACTTCTGCAGACCTTTCATCCCCAACAAAAACATTATAGAGCAGTGGGAGAAAGTGCTAGAAATAAGTCAGAGGTCATTGTTGTTAAATCATTCAGTCATGTCTGACTCTTTATGACTCCATGGACCATTTTGTCAAGTATTCTTGGCAAGGGTACTGGGGTAGTTTGCCACTTCCTTCTCTAGCTCATTTTACAGATGAGGAAACTGAGGCTAAGAGGGTTAAGTGATTTATCTAGGGTCACACAACTAGTAAGTATCCAAGGCCCTGTATACACTTTAGGGATTTCTCACCTCTTTACTTTATTTCCTCCACCCAAAAAGCCAAGACCTTAAGCATATGACCCTCCAGAGTGTGTATTCATGAAACTCAAACAACAAAAGTGTATAGGTTGAGGGAAAGAGCTCTTATTCATTCACTCTTAAATAAGTATTGAAGTATCTACAATGGATTAGGCAGTGCTTGTCCTCACTGTGCCTCATGCTGTAATTCTTTACCCTTTTGCCTCTGCTTCTGGGCATTTCTGACTTCCTTTAAGACTCACCTCATTGCCTGTCTTTTGGAGGAGGCCTTTCCTGTCCCCTATTCTCCCCACTCAGTCACTTGAAATTTCTCCTTCAAGATTTTCATCCTTATGCTCCATGTATCATGTATGTAGTGATGATTAGACTAAGCTCTTTGAAAGCCAGAAACTCTCATTCACATTCTATCCCCAGCATCTAATTAGCACAAGTACCTGGCATGCAGTAAAAGTTTACTAATTGTGTGTAGTCTCCCCCATTAGAAGGCAAGCTTTCTAAGGGGAGACACTTGTTTTCATTTTTTTCTTCTTTTTTTCATCTCCAGAATTTATTTATTTTTAGTTTTCAACATTCATTTCCACATGATTTTGAGTTCCAATTTTTTCCCCATCTCTCCCCTACACCCCATCCCAAGATTACATGCATACTGATTACCCCTTCCTTCAGGCTGCCCTCCCTTCTATCACTCCCTTATTTCCCCTTCCCCCTTACTTTCTTGCAGGGAAAGATAGATTTCTATACCCCATTGCCTGAATATCTTATTTCCCAGTTGCATGTAAAAACAATTTTGACATTTGTTTTTAAAACTTTGATGTCAATATTCTTTCCCTTCCCTCCTCACTCATTCCCATTGAAAAGACAAGCAATTCAATATAGGTTATACATGTGTAGTCATGCAGAACATTTCCACAGTAGTCATATTGTAAAAGACTAACTATATTTCCCTCCATTCTATCCTACCCCCAATTTATTCTATTTTCTCCTTTGATCCTGTCCCTTTTCAAAAGTGTTTGCTTTTTACTATCTCATTCCCCCAATATGCCCTTCCCCTAATATCCTCCCCCCCCACCCCACTCTTATCCCTTTCCCCCCTACTTTCCTGTAGGGTAAGATACCCAATTGAGTGTGTGTGTTATTCCCTCCTTAAGCCAAATCCAATGAAAGTAAGGTTGTCTCATTTCTTTTCACCTCCTCACTCTTCCCTTCGTAACAACCTCCTTTTGCCTCTTTTATGTGAAATAATTTACCCTATTCTGTCTCTCCCTTTCTCCTTCTCCCAATATATTCCTCTCTCACCCCTTAATTTTATTTTTAGATATCATCCCTTCATATTCAACTCACCCTGTGCCCTTTGTCTATATCTATCTATATCTACCTATATATCTACATAAATATATATTTATATATTACCTATATATCTATATAAATATATATTCCCTTCAACTACCTTAATACTGAGAAAAGTCTCATGAGTTACAAATATTGTCTTCCCATGTAGGAATGTAAACAGTTCAACTTTAATAAGTTCCTTATGATTTCTCTTTCCTGTTTACCTTTTCATACTTGTCTTGATTCTTGTATTTGAAAGTCAAATTTTCTGTTCAGCTCTGGTCTTTTCATCAAGAATGCTTGAAATTCCTTTATTTCATTGAATATCCCTGAATTATTATACTCAATTTTTCTGGCTAGGTGATTTTTGGTTTTAATCCTAGCTCCTCTGACTTATGGAATATTATGTTCCAAGCCCTCTGATCCCTTAATGTAGAAAACGATAGATCTTATGTTATCCCAATTGTGTTTCCACAATACTTGAATTGTTTCTTTCTGACTGCTTGCAATATTTTCTCCTTGACTTGGGAACTCTGGAATTTAGCTACAATATTCCTAGGAATTCTCTTTTGGGAATCTTGGTGGATTCTTTCAATCTATCTTACTCTCTGATTCTAGAATATCTGGGCAGTTTTCCTTGATAATTTCTCGAAAGATGATGCCTAGGCTTTTTTTTTATCATGGCTTTCAAGTAATCCAATAAATTTTAAATGATCTCTCCCAGATCTGTTTATCAGGCAATGGTTTTTCCAATGAGATATTTCACATTGTCTTCTATTTTTTTTTCATTCTTTTTGTTCTGTTTTATAAAATCTTGTTTTCTCATAAAGTCATTAGCTTTCCTTTCTTCCATTATCATTTTGAAGCAATTACTTTCTTTAGTGAGCTTTTGGACCTCCTTTTCCATTTGGCAAATTCTTCTTTTTAAATCATTCTTTTCCTCAATGACTTTTTGGACCTTTTTTTGCTATTTGGGTTAGTCTATTTTTTAAGGTATTATTTTCTTTGGTATTTTTTTTGGTGTGGGGGGGTGTCCTTTAGCAAGCTGTTGACTTGTTTTTCATGATTTTCTTGCATCACTCTCATTTCTCTTCCCAATTTTTCCTCTACTTCTCTCACTTGATTTTCAAAATCCTTTTTTAGCTCCTCCATGGCCTGCAACCAATTCATATTTTTCTTGGAGGGTTTGGATGGAGTTTTGACTTTGTTATTATCTCCTGGTTGTATGTTTTGATCTTCTTTGTCACCAAAGAAAAATTCTGTAGTCTGGATTTTTCCTCTGTTTGCTCATTTTCCTAGTCTTTGACTTTTGAGTTTTGTCAAGGTAGGATGCTGCTTCCAGAGTGGAGAATGCTTTGTCCTAAGTTTCTGTGGTTTTGCACAGCTGTTGTCAGAGCTACTTGACATGTAAATTTTCAGTTTTTCTAAGGTGATATGATCAAAGGAGAGGTGTTTACTCCTCCCCTGGCCTGTGCTCTGGTCTGTGGGTGACCACAAGCACTCTTTTCTGCCTCATGACTATGAGAAGGACTCCCTCTCCACAGCTGCCACAAGCTGTGCCACACCAGCCCTCACCCCAGGACCACCACCCAAGACTGGGACCCAGATCCAAGCAGGGCAAAGCAAGAGAATCCTGCCTCAGGCCAGCAAAGAGATCCCTTCAATTGCCCTCTGATCAGCCACTTGATCCCCCCACCATCTGTGGGCCTGGAGCTCTGGAAGCAGCTCTTACTGCCATTGCTACCACCATCTCCACTGCCCCAGGGCTGGAGCCAGACCTGTAATCTTCTCTCACCCAGGTCCACCAGAGTTTCCCACTGACCTTCTACTTTGTCTTTGGCATTTGTGGGTTAAGAAGTCTGGAAACTGCCACAGCTGCCAGTGATTCAGTCCCCTGAGGCCTCTCCCTGCCCCATCTGTATCTGTTCACCCCACGTGGGATTATGCTCAGCTCCCAGCCTGGTGCAATAGACCCTTCCTGTCAGCCTGCCAAGCGGTCTTTAGCTGGAGATATGTTTCACTCTCTCATTTTGTGGGTTCTGTAGCTCTAGAATTTGTTTCGAGTCATTTTTTACAGGTGTTTGGGGGAAGATCTCAAGCAAGTTCATGATTTTACTCCTCCATCTTGGCTCTGCCCTCTCCCTTTTCTTCTTTTTTTGTGGGGAGGGGGTTGTTTTTCTTTGTATCTACAGTTCTTAACATAGTAAAGAATTAACAAATGCTTGTTGATTGATTTACCGATTAATCGAGGACATGAAACAAAATAGCCCTTGTTTTCAATGAATTTACGTTGTATGGGGCGGGGAGAGGCTTGAGAGAAAGCAACGCATACACAGAGAAGTAAATCCAAAGAGGGTTCTAACATCTTGACGGGTCAAGAAAAGCTTCTCTTAGAAGATGACATTTGAGCCAAGCCTTGAAGAAAGTTAGGGTTTCTAACAAAACACAAACTGGTAAGTGAAAAGACTGTTAAATTTGAAATCCTCGAATCTGAGTTAAAATCCCAGCTCTAATATACCTGTGTGACCTTGAGCAAGGCACTACCTTTCTGTGCCCATTTCTTCATCTATAAAGTGAGAAAATTGGTTTGGGTGACCTTGAAGTTGTCTTCTGGCTTCAAACCCATGAGCCTAAGAGGAAGGAGTGAGGGAGAAGGTACCTTCCAAGAATGGGAAAGGCATGGAGATAAGAAAAAAATATCATTTCCTATTGGAAGTATTGGAAAATATTGCCACCTACAAATGAGCAATCCTTCTTCAGAGACCTGTATGACCTCAGTTATGACACCTGCTGCAACTCTCCACATCTCCCAGTGGGCAATTGGTTAGTCATTTTAAAGTACAGTGTGCATTCAGAGGTTAGAACTGAACAAGATAACTGGAGGGTAGAATGTATAGAGGGAGATTATATGAGATAATTCTGGAAAGGTAGTATGGAATCAGGTTACAGAAGACTGTGAATGCCTGGCCAAGGTATCTAAATTTTACTCAGGAAGCAACAGCAAGTCACAGAAAATTTTTGAGCAAAGGAGTGGCATGACTAGATGTTTACTGAAGAAAGGTTATTTAAACAGTTATATGAAGGGTAATGAGAGGGGCAAGGGAGTAGAGATGGGAAAGTTTGCAAGGAAACTATATAGCAATAGTTTGGGAGGAAAAGAATGAGGTTGTTGACAATGAAAATAGAGAGATAGAAATAAGAGGAATGAGCAACTGATGAGAGATGAAAGAGAAAGAAGAGGAAGAGTTCAAGATAATCACAAGGTTTTAAGTAACAGTGGACAGAGAGATGTCCTCAGAGCTAAGAAGACCTAGGTTCAGTTCTCCCTCTGACACATAACAGCCAAATGGTTCTTAACCTCCATTCTCAAGACATCTCTCTAACCCTATTAGTTGCAGAGAAGATACAGACATGCATTGGTGGAGGATGCCAATGAAATTTCAAATTCAGCCCTATCCTTATGTTAGTATATAAGCAACAACTATATTTACAATAATGCCATTGCTTACTAAGATCTACTGATCAGGATTTTGCCCCACAGAGCTCCTCATTTAAAGAGATTGACACCATTCACAGTCCAGCAGCCTAGCAACAACAGAGCTTTTTTTAAAAAAATCCAATTTAACAAGCAAGTACTGTAGACCAAGTACTGTAATAAGTGCTAATGATACAAAAAAATAAGTAAATAGTTCCTACCCTCATGGATCTTACATTCTAATGAGGGAAACAACAATGTATGTATATGTGTATACATGCACACATGTATATATTCAAATATATGCTTATACACATATGCATGCATGTATATATGTATGCATGTGTTACATACACATACATTATATGTATAGAATATCCACTGAACTCCAAATCAACTCCAAATTAGGAGCTGAGGTAATCAGCAAAGTCATCTTCATCTAGAAGATGTAACTTCAGCTGAGTTTGTTTTTTAATTTAATACTTTCCCCTATTACACGCAAAAACAATTTTTAACATTCAGACAACAGAGCTTATTAGAAGAAGTACTTAAAACAGGAAATAGACATATGGCTGGATGGGGTTGGGGTCCTTCCCACCCTCATAATGCTCCTCTCACCACTTTGGATCAGTACGCTGAAGTCTGTCTCTATGAGCCCTTCTCATCACAGGGTAATACCTCCTCTTATCTCCTTTCATTACCATCCTCCAGAAACTGAGGCCATGCTTTCAGGGAGCAGCTTGTGGTACTTGTCCCAGAAAGATAAATACCTAAACATAGCACTGGAGAGATAATTGTCTCCTACAAAATTATGAGCACCTGCTCTGTGCCAGACACAGTGCTAAGCCTGTCCTCAAGCCCAGCAAGATCTGGGCTCAAGTCCTGTTGTGGTTTAAACCCAGGGACTCTAAAAACTGTTTAGGTGGGAGCTCTGCCCACCCAAAAACTGTAGTGGTTTCATGATGTGTTGTGGTGGAACCATCTCAAAGAATTCAGAGTCAGACCACCACTAATCCAAGTATAGGCATTTATTGAGATTGATGCCTCTCATGAAGCGGGCTAAGTCCCAAGAGGAACCAGCAACTTCAGAGAAAGCAAGATAGATTTTTATAGGATAAACATGCAATTGCGTAACAGAAATTATGAATATTAAAAAGGCAGGAGAAGTTTGTTAAGGGATTATGTAATGGAGGATGGGTCCCATCTATGGTTCAGTGGTTACACATTCTGGTTGTACTGCCCTCCAATTGACTAGCTATTGTGGTACTGTCTAGTCAAGATAGATAGTTAGGTATTGTGGTCCTGTCTTGGGCTAGATGGATGATATGATTGTGACTGAATACAAGAACACACCTGTTTCTGGGGGAATGGGTCTGGGGGCATTGATTAGGTAGAGGCAGTAGGTGGGTTTCCATCATGGGATCATGGACACACCTGCTGTTCTGTGGGAACTAAGAGTTCAGGGACACATCTGTTGTTTCAGTGAGCAGCGAGGCATATATGAAGACGTTAGGACATTGGTGGTGGAGGGGGGGGGGGCTAGGTAGGCACAGTGGGCCTGCTGTTCAGTGGGGCCATGCCTATAATGAAGTTAGAATATTGGGGCTGGGGTCAGCTTTTTTAGGATTCCATCATTTCCACCCTGATACATACCGCCTGTGTGACTCTGACCAAGTCTTTTAAGACTATAGTTGCCAAGCAGGTACCAGACTGCTTTGGCAGAGGGTGTTTCACCCAAGAGTTCCCCACACCAATGAAATCACAAGTCCAGTCCATACTCCTCCTATGTCTCTGGATGCGCATAAAGAAACTTCATCATCTCACTTATTTCCCTCTGCTGTAGACAACCTATGAGCCATCAAGGAATATAATCCTAACTTCTTTTATCTTCTGGTTTTCCTTATAGCAAGAGTATCAATATGGAAGTAACTCAGTTCCTTCAGTAGTTACGAATATGTAGCAACGAATAAACGTGCATGTTTAAATTAAGGTAGACTGGTTGTTTACAACCTTTGATGTGTCTTACTAACCAGGGGATGGAACAGCCTGTTTTTGTACTGCTGTCAGCTAAGAAGTTTTTTTTTTTTTGTATTTTTAAATAAAGTGTTTCTGTCTTTAAAAATGTAAAAACCAGTCTTAGATCTCAGGCTGTACAAAAACAGATGGCAAGCTGTATTCGGCCCTCAGGCCCAGGTCTGCATTTAAATCTTCTCATTTTATTTATAAGGAAATTGGGGCCCAGAGGGGATGAAATAATGCTCCCAGGATGCCACAGAGGGTAAGCAGTTTTTGGTTTGAATCATTTCAGTCGTGTCTGACTCTTTGTGACCCCATTTGGGGTTTTCTTGGCAAAGTTACTGGAGTGGTTTGTTTGCCATGTCTTTCTCCAGTCCATTTTGCAGATGAGAAGACTGAGGCAAACAGGGTTAAGTGACTCGTCCAAGATCACACAGCTAGTAAATGTCTGAGACCAGATTTGAACTCATGAAGAGAATCTTAGTGATTCCAAGCCCAATGCTCTATCCACTGTGCCACCTAGCCTTCCCTGAGTAAGCAGTAGAGCTGGCCTTTGAACTTAGGTCATAGACCAGAGAAGGTCATAGACTCAGAACTGAAAAGACTGTCTAGTTCAAGGCCTGGTTAGTAATTAGTGACCAATGATGAAAACATCAACTCATTCACCTGAAATTTTCTCTCTAGCAGAAAAGAAAGGGGGGGAAATTTTGTGAGCACCAGAGCTTGAAGTAAAAATTGCTTCCTTTTCCTCACTAAGAAGGGTCTTTATTTAGCATCTTCATCTTGCTTTTTTTTCCCATATCAAAGCAATCTGAACCTAGCAGACTGATTGATAGAGGTCTAAATGATTCCATAGTCATCTGGCCTCATTGGTAGCTATCGTTCTGAGAAGACAGTTAAATTCTTTTATTCTAATTGAAGGATTAAAAAAAGACCACCAACCAACTGGCAGATCAATTCAGAGATTCAACAGTCAAATCAAGGCTGATACTTCAGCATATGGGGAGTAAAAGCCTCATGCTAAATCCGTGGCTTAATCTGAGATAAACTCATGCTGGGTAGCCTTTCTGACACTTGAAATGAATGTTTGCCAGTCAATTTGTCTCCTCTAGCTCACTAGGCAAATGCCTGGACTCCTTCACGGGGTCATCCTGAGGATTTATGCTTGCTCTCTCCCTGGAACAAGGAATGCTGCTAATACACAGAAACCCAGACATAAGAATAATTCCCACTTAGGTAACTGCAAGAATCAGTGGAAAGAACAGTAACAGTAGTCTTGCAGTCAGAAAACCTGGGTTTGCATTCTGCCTCCAACATTTACTAACTGTGTGACACTTGACAAGTTACTAACTCTTTCTGCCTCAGTTTCCCCATCTATAAAATGAGAATAATAATAGCACCTGCCTCTCAAGGTTGTCATCAGGATAAAATGAGATAACAATCCAATAATCGTACTCCAAGTAAACTTTAAAGCTTTATTTAAGTATAAGCTATTATTATTGTTCTTCAGTTTATTCAGCAAACTGGAGTTCCCTTTCTTGAAATCACCTTCTACAGAATAACTCTCTTCTCTCTAAATCTCCAGTGTCTTTATGTTTTTCCCTCCTTAAGCCAAATTCAATGAGAGTAAGGTTGACCCATTTCTTTTCACCTTCCTGCTCTTCCCATCCATTATAACAGTATTCTCTTGCCTCTTTTATATGAGATAATTCACCCTAATCTATCTTTCCCTTTTTCCTTCTCCCAATATATTCCTCTCTCGCCTCTTAATTTAATTTTTTTAGACATCATCCCTTCATATTCAACTCATCCTGTGGCCTCTGTCTATATATACATGTACATATGCATACATTCACATACATATACACACACATACACCCTCCTATACATGCATATATATGTATGTATACATATATATATATACGTACACACATATATATTCCCTTCAATTATCCTCATACTGAGAAAAGTCTTATGAGTTACAATTATTGTTTTTCCATGTAGGAATGTAAACAGTACAAATTTAATAAGTTCCTTATGATTTTTTTTTTGCCTTCTCATGCTTCTCTTGCTTCTTGTATTTGAAAGTCAAATTTTCTTTTCAGCTCTGGTTTTTTAATCAAGAATTCTTGATAGGGGGCAGAGTAGAATCAGGATTTCTGCAGGGTTCCGGCTCCCACCTCCCCAAATTCATGTAAAAGGGGACTCTGAACAAACTTTGGAGCTACAGAACCTACAAAATGACGCAGAGAAACTAACCTCCTGCTAAGGACAACCCAGCAGGCCAGCAGGAATCAGCCAGTGCAGCACTCTGGGAGCCGAGCCCAGCCGCACAGGAGCTGGAAGTTTTAGCCCCAGGGTGGGCCTGACCAGCTGGCTGGAGGGACTTCAGATCACCAGCAGCTGTGGCAATTTCCAGAATTATCAACACAGAGATGCGAAGGACAAAGTGAGAGGTTAGTACAGTGTGGATTTGGGATCCAGTAGTTGGGAGTACGTCAGTCTTTGCCCCCTGGGCCAGAAGCAGCTGAGGCACTGCAGCCGTGCAGCTGCCCCCACATGGCTGCTTCAGCTCCTGGCCTACAAACTGTAGGGGGACCAAGTGACCAGTCTGAGGAATAATCACTTTTGCTTTAACCTGATTGGATCTGGATTGCGGTCTAGGGTAGAGGTCCTGGGGTGTGTGACGAGTTTGCCAGAGTGTGTGGAGGCTTCAGAGAGGGCACCCATCTAATACCTTTGGAAGCTGAGAAAACCCAAGCATTTGGGATGAAGCTCCAATGTCTGGTGGCAGAGTCCTACTGTGGCAAAATTCCCAGGGGTCAAGTGACTGAGTGGTGACATGAGCAGGCAAAGGAAGCAAAATAAACAGAGTACCCCAAATTTGCACACTGATTTTGGTGACAAAAAGGATCAAAGCACAAAACAGGAGGATGACAGTGAACTAAGAATTTCTGCACACAAAGCTTCAAAATAAAATATGAGCTGGTAACAGGCTATAGAGGACCTTAAGAAGCAAATAAGAGAAGTGGAGGAAAAATTGGGAAGGGAAATGAGAACAATGCAAGAAAATTATGAAATGAGAGTCAATAGTGTGACTGAGGAAAATAACACCTTAAAAAATAGACTAACTCAAATGGCAAAAGAGGCTCAAAAAGACAATGAGGAGAAGAATGCCTTAAAAAGCCGAATTTGCCAGATGGAAAAAGAATCATAAAAGCTCACTGAGGAGAACCATTCCTTCAGAATTAGATTAGAAAAAAATGGAAGCTAGTGACTTTATGAGAAATCAAGGTGCTGTTAAACAGATCCAAACAAATGAAAGAATAAAAGGCAATGTGAAATATCTCATGGGAAAAATCACTGACCTGGAAAATAGATCCAGGAGAGATAATTTAAAAATTATTGGACTACCTGAAAGCCATGATCAAAGAAAGAACCTAGAAATAATCCTCCAAGAAATTCTCAAGGAAAACTGCCCTGATGTTTTAGAACCAGAGGGCAAAATAGAGGTTGAAAGATTCCACCCATAACCTCCTAAAAATGATCCCCAAAAGAAAACTCTTAGGAATATTATAGCCAGGTTCTGGAGTCCCCAGACCAAGGAGAGAATATTACAAGCAGCCAGAAAGAAACAATTTGAATATTGTGGAAACACAATCAGGATAACACAGGATCTGGCAGCTTCTACACTGAGGCATCAAAGGGCTTGGAATACGATATTCTGGAGGGCAAAGGGGATGGGATTAAAATCAAGAATCACCTACCCATCAAAACTGAATATCATATTTCAGGGGAAAATATGGTCATTCCATGGAATAGAGGATTTTCAAGTATTCTTGATGAAAACACCAGAGTTGAATAGAAAATTTGACATTTAGATACAAGAAGCAAGAGAAGCTTGAGAAGGTAAACAGGGAAAAGAAATCATAAGGAACTTATCAAAGTTGAACTATTTACATTCCTACATGGAAAAACAATAATTATAACTGATGTGACTTTTCTTAGTATGAAAATAATTGAAGGGAATATATATATATATATATATACATATACATATATACATGTCTACATAGGAGGGTATATGGGCATATGAATACATATGTGAACGTGTGTATATATGTTTACAGGTATACATAGATAGTGGGCACAGGACCAATTTAATAGGAAGGGATGATACTTAAAAGGTGAAATTAAGAGGTGAGAGAGGAATATAACAAGAGGAGATGGGGAGAGACAGAATGGGGTAAACTATCTCATACAGAAGAGGCAAGGGAAAATGGTTACAATGGAGGGGAAGAACAGGAAGGCAAAAAGGCAAAACCTTATTCTCATAGAATTTGGCTCAGGGAGGGAATGACATGCACACTAAATAGGGTATCTCACCCTATAAGAGAGAAGGGGGGAAGGGGATGAGAGGGGGAATGATGGAAGGGAGGGCAGGCTGGGGCAGAGGAAAGTTGGAAGCACCCACTTTTGAAAAGGGAGAGGATCAAAGTAGAGAATAGAACAAGTGGGAGGTGGGATAGGAGGGAGGGAATTATAGTCAGTCTTTTACAATATATCTACTATGGTAATGTTTTGCATAGCTACACATGTACAACCTATACTGAATTGTTCATCTTCCTAGTAAGTGTGGGTGACAAGGGAGGAAGGGAATGACTCTGGAATTCAAGGTTTTAAAATCAAATGTTAAAAATATGTAAATATTATTATTAATACTATTTTACATGTAATTGGGAAATAAGATATACAGGCACTGAGGCATAAAGATCCACCATGCCCTACTGGAAAAGTCAAAGGGGTTATGGGAGAATATACGGGAGAGAGCAGATTGGAGGAGGGGATAACCTGTGAGACCGCTATTTTAGGGGAGTGGGTAGGGGAAAAACAGGGAAAAAATTTGTAACTCAAAATCTGGTGGAAATGAATGATGTAAAACAGAAGTTAATAAAGGATTTGAAAAAAAAAATGAATGCTTGAAAGTCCTCTATTTCGTTGAATGATTATATTTTTCCCTGAAACATTATACTCAGTTTTGCTGGGTAGGAGATTCTTGGTTTTAATCCTAGCTCCTTTGATCTCTGGGACATCAAATTCCAAGCCCTTCAATCCCTTAATGTAGAAGCCACTAGATCTTGTGTTATCCTGATTGTGTTTCCACAACACTCAAATTGTTTCTTCCTGACTGCTTTCAGTATTTTCTCCTTGACCTGGGAACTCTGGAATTAGGCTATAATATTCCCAAGAGTTTTCTTTTTGGGATCTTTTTCAAGAAATTGGTGAATTCTTTTGATTTCTATTTTGCCCCCTGGTTTTAGAATATGAGGACAATTTTGCTTGATAATTTCTTGAAAGATATTTTCTAGGCTCTTTTTTTGATCATGGCTTTCATGTAGCCCAATAATTTTTAAATTATTTCTCCTGGAGTTATTTTCCAAGTCAGTGGTTTTTCCAATGAGATATTTCACATTGCCTCCTATTTTATTTCATTTGTTTGGGTCTGTTTAATAGTATCTTGATTCCTCATAAAGTCATTAGCCTCCAATTACTCTAATCTAATTTTGAAGGAATTATTCTCTTCAATGAGTTTTTGAAATTCCTTTTCCATCTGGAAATTTCAGCTTTTTAAGGCATTCTTCTCCTCATTGCTTTTTGGGCTTCTTTTGCCATTTGGGTTAGTCTATTTTTCAAACATGTTATATTTTTTAATATTTTGTTGGATCTCCTTTAGCAGGCTATGGACTCAGTTTTCATGATTTTGTTGCTTCATTGTCATTTCTCTTCCCAGTTTTTCCTCACTTCTCTTACTTGATTTTCAAAATACTTCTTGAGCCCCTCCATGGCCTGTAGCCAATTCATATTTTTCTTGGAAGCTTTTGATGCAGGAGTTCTGACTTCACTGTCTGCCTTCCATTCCATGCTTTGATTCTTTTTGTCCCCAAAAAAAGGATTCTATGGTCTGTGCTTCCTCTACTTGCTCATATTGCCAGCCAATTATTTGGCTTTTGAGCTTTTTGCCACAGTAGAACTCTGCTTCCAGATTGCATAAAGCTATGCCCAAAATTGCTGGGGTATTCGTAGCTGCTGGAGCTATTAGGAGGGCACCCTCTCTGCAGCCCACACAAGCTCTAGCACACTGGCCACACACCCCAGCACCACCACCCATGACTGTGATCCAGAATCAAGAAGGTTAAAGCAAGAGCAATTACCCTCTGAATGGCTGCTTGGTGCCCCTACGATCAGCAGGCCAGGATCTCTGCAGGCAGCCACACAACAGTAGCTGCAGCCACCATGCCTCTTTCACTTCTATCCCCAGGGGCAGGGCGTGGATTGCACTCTTCTCCACCCAGTTCCAACAGATTTCTTTACTGACCTTTTACTTTTTTTGTCGTTTATGTATTGAAAAATCTGGAAACTGCCACAGCTACTGGTGATTCACTCTCCCAAAGTCTGCTCTGGTTGCCACAGGTTGGGGCCACCTAGGACCAGAACTTCATGGCTCATGTGGGACTGCACTCGGCTCGTAACCTTTCCTCTTGGCCTGCCAGGCTGCCTTCAGTGGGAGATTTGTTTCTCTCTGTCACTTTGTGGGTTCTGTAGCTCTAAAATTTGTTTAGAGTCATTTTTTTACATGTATTGGAGGTAGTGGGAGCCAGAGCTGTGCAGAGGTCCTGCTTTTACTCTGCCATCTTGGTTCTGCCCCTTAATGTGTTATTTTCTTCACCATTTTTTTTTTGCGTCTCCTTTAATAAGCTGTTGACTTGTTTTTCATGATTTTCTTGCATCAGTCTCATTTCTATTCCCATTTTTTCCTCTACTTCTCTTACTTGATTTTCAAAATCCTTTCTGAGCTCATTTATGGCCTGAGACCAATTCATATTTTTCTTGGAGGCTTTGAATGTAGGAGATTTGACTTTGTTGTCTTCTTCTGGTTGTATATTTTGATCATCCTTGTGACCAAGGATGTAAGAAAATACCTTTTCCACAGGAAAATAAACTTTTACAGTCTGATTTTTTTTCCTCTTTGCTCCCTCTAATTTGTCAATTACTTGACTTTTGAGTTCTTTGTTAAGTGGAAGGTGTACTGCCTTAAGCTTCAGGGGCTTTGTGCAGCTGTTTTCAGAGATATTTCTAGGGACCTGTAAATTTTCAGTTCTTCCAAGGTTGTATGATCAAAGAAGAGGTGTTTACTCCTCTCCTGGTCTGTTAGTGACCACAAGCACTCTTTTCTGCCTTGGAGCTAGGAGGAGAGACCCCTCTTCACTGCCACCATGCCACACCAGCACTCCTCCTTGCTCCAGGACTGTGACCCAGATCCAAGCAGGGTAAAGCAAGAGAATCTTGTCTCATAGCTACAATGAGATCTCTGTAGGCCCACTCTGATCAGCTGCTTGATTCTCCGACTGTCTGTAGGCCAAGCCTCTAGAAGTAGCCACTGCTGTGATAGTGGTTGCCATCGCCATGGGACTGAGACTGGGGCTGGACCTTTCCCACTGACCTTTAAAGCTGTCTTTGGCATTTGTGGGTTGAGAAGTCTGGAAACCAATGGAGCTGCAGTGATTCAGGCCCTTAAGTCCTGCCCTGCCCCATCTATACCAGAGTGGCCCATGCTGAACTGTGCTCAGCTTCTAGCCTGGTGCAATAGACCCTTCCTGTTGGCCTTCCAGATTGTCTTGGGCTGGAATTTTGTTTCAGTCTGTCATGTTGTGGCTTCTACTGCTCTAGAATTTGTTTAGAGTCATTTTTAAAGGGTTTTTTGAGGAGTTTGGGGGAGAGCTCAAGCAAGTCCCTGTTTTACTCTACCATCTTGGCTCCACCCTCATTTGAGGTTTTCTTGACAAAGATACTGGAGTGGTTTTTCATTTCCTTCTTCAGCCCACTTTACAGATGAGAAAACTGAGGAAAATAGGGCTAAGTGATTTGTCCAGGGCTACACAGCTAATGTATCTGAGGCCAGATTTGAATTCTGGAAGATAAATCTTCCTGACTTCAGGCAGGATATTTTATCCACTGCACCTCCCTAGTTGCCCCATCCACTGAAATAGCAGTGCTGGGATTAGGATATGATCCCTCTGATCCTAAATTCCATATTTTTCTCCAATACACCACAATTTCAAATCTTTACAGGTTTTTCTTCTAATCTACAGCCAAGTCTGAATTCTAAGAAAAGCAGGAGAGAGACAGTGAGCTTTGAGCCAAGAAATTCTCCTTGGGTATCACCACCCAGTAATTTGTTGAGTCCCTAGCAGGATCTGACAGCCCATCCCAGGGCAGATGAGCATTGCATTCAGACAATTCTCCATTTGGCATTGCTTCCCACTTCACTTGGGATGCCAGCGCTATGGGAGGCTAGCGCTATCCATTTTGATTCCATTATGGCAGAGAGCATGTTGGATAACATCATTAACAGCCCATTGATCCAATTACACTTTCTTTTCCACTTCAGATTTACAATCTCATTACTGCCTTCATAGCAGGAATAGATTTTCTGATGATTTTTTAAAATAGGTAGAATGCCATTATGACTCCATAAGTGTGATCAAACACACATCTAACCTTATTCAGTGAGATTAATAAATCTGGTCAATGAATCTGACTTTCCCTTGGGAAGTGCTGCGGGAAGCAGGCCATATTTCAGGTGACAGAATGCTTTTTCTTTGCCTGCTGTCCTTACTTTTCTATTTTACTTGGAAATGAATACCTTCCTACCTCAAGGACATGATATAATTATAAGTTTAAAGCTAGGAAGGCTCTTAGAGGTTCTAAGGAGAACCTCGTCTGAGAGCTAGAGAAGTTCAGTGACTCACCCAAATTCACAGAGCTAGTAAGCAGCAGAGCATTAATTAAAATTCACATTCTCTGACTCTATATCCGATCATTTTTCCATGGTAACCTGCTGCCTCCAATTCTTCTCCATAATGCTTTCCAATTTTCCCTGTGGATTCTATGGAATAATGATTTCTACATTTTGTTGTTGTTGTTCAGTCGTTTCAGTTGTGTCTGACTCCATGACCCCATTTGGGGTTTTCTTGGCAAAGATACTGGAGTGGTTTGCCATTTCCTTCTCCAGTTCATTTTATAGATGAGGAGACTGAAGCCAGCAGGGTGAAGTGACTTGCCCAGGGTCACACATCTAGGAAGTGTCTAAGGCTGGATTTGAACTTAGGAAGATGAGTCTTCAAGGCCTTGCACTCTACTTATTGCTCCACCTACCTGCCACCACATTTTTCTTAGCCTTTTGCTAAAATGTCCTTCCCTGGCTTGGCTACATAGACTTATATACTTATGACTGAAAAGCACCTTGGAAGGCATCTAGTGCAGCCTCCTCATTTTACAGTGGAGGCATTGGAGGCCCAGAGTTTAAGTGGCTTATTGGGGGTCACATAGCTGGTAAGTGATTTCCTGTGCCTCTGAATAGACTGTGCCACATAAATAAGGAATGACATGCAGGCTAATCACATTATCATGGAAAGCTCCTTAACTGAGAGAAACCATGTGGGCTGGGGCTCAGGAATATTCAATTCCCTGAGCCAAGGTTCAGGGTTCTAGTCCCAGTTCTACTACAGGCAAGTTTCCAAACCAACTGTATTTCTCTTTTTCCTTTCCTCTCTTCTCAGGATTGAACCCTTTTGTATCCTGTTGTTTTCTGACCACCAGTCTGACCTTTCTAGTTGGCCTCATAAGCATGTATGAGCAAGGTCTCATTTACTGCCTTTCCAGAGTCATTATATTAAAAAAAAAAAAACAGCTCTGACATCAATTGTCACTTGAATCTGTTCCCATTCTTCTTCCAGGTTGCTAAAGGTCTCAATCAATTAGGCTCAGCTCAGAGGCCAAGTCTGGAGATTCTGTTTAGATTCATAATGTAAATAGGGCAGCTGCTTTAATTAAGTAGCTTTTTCCTCATTATCAGTAATGGGGACCACCTACACACCCTGCCGGTGAAGCGCTGAATTGACCTAACCCTTTTGAAAAACAATTTGGAATTGTGTCCCCCTTCCCCCCCAGAAAAAAAAAAAAAGCTTTTAAACTGTACATACATCTTACCTCTCCTACCAGGCACATATTCCAAGAAGATCAATGAAAGAACGAAAAGTCCTATAGAAAACAAAATATTCCCAGCAGTGCTCTTTGTGGTAGGGGATTAAAAAAAAGACTGGAAACAACATTAGTGCCCATCAAATGCTTTAATGAATTATGGTATATTAATGTAATGGAATACTATTGTGCAATAATAAATGATATGTATGAGAAAATCAAAGATACTGTATGGTAGGAGTAACATCTAAGAGCGTCTTTTCCATGTGAGCGATGTTAGTTTTACCCTAACAAGGAGTGTTTATTAAGTTCTTACTAAGCACCAGGCACTGTTTTAAGGACTGGGATAAAAATACAAACTGAAAGAAATACCATTCCTGCCCTCAAGAGTTTACATTCTAATAGAAGAAGATAATACACACACACACACACACACACATCTGTACACACAGATATATAGAGAAGTACATATACATGCATGTATACATATATATCTGTTTAGTCATTTCAGTTGTGTATATCTATACAAACATATATATATATACACATTTATGCATAAGTGTGTGTGTATGTTCAGTCATTTCAATCATGTCCTATTCTTTTTGGCCCCATTTGAAGTTTTCTTGGCAGAGGTTCTGTAGTGGTTTCCCCATTTTCTTCATTCATATACACACATACATATACATATACATGTATATAGACATATGTAGACATTTATACACACATATGTGTTTGTGTGTATACACACATATACACACGTGTGTATGTATCAGCATAGCATAATGAGGAAAACACAATATAAAGACTTCTTCCAGTCTCAGAAAATCATATAATCCTGGGCTGTAGTTATGACTTCAACATAACCTCCATTAGCCCAAAGACATTGTTAGGTTAACCTATGGAAGCACAATATTCCATCCTGCTCACCTTTCCTTTAGTCCTGCAATGTTTATTGTTTCTTTTCCTTTTTGGTGTCCTTACTTTTCTTTGATCATCAATTCCTTCTCTGCATGTGTGACTTGGAATGTCCTGCACAAGCCCACAAAATTCTATCCATTCTTTTTCATCCTTGGAATTCACAGGAATTATATTTTCAAGCAAGCATGGAATTTAGAGATCATTTAATCCAGATGCTTAATTTATATATGAGGAAATTGAGATCAAGAGAGCCTAATGTCAACACAGGAGACAAAACTGGGCTCTGAACCAAGGTCCCCTGACACCAAATCTAGTGTCCTGTCCAATAAGTCATACTGGAAATTTCACAAAGTGAGATTATGAGGTATGAGAAATAAAGCCAATATCCTCACACTTGAAGGTTTAATTTCTTTTTTAATGGCTGAACTAGCCAAATATTTTCTTTAATCTACTCTCTGCCTTTTCCAAACAAATCAGGCTTCTCTTTGTTCCTCACCTATGATAGCCCATCTCCTATCTCCATGCCTTAATACTGGAATTCCTGAAATGCCTTTCCTCTTTGCCTCTGTCTCATGGAGTCTCTCTCTCTCTCCCTTTAAAACACAGTTCAAACTCCATCTTTTACTAATGCTCACTCCCAACTTCAAGAACCCTCCCTTTCAAACTGCCACTAATAGGCAGACAAGCACAGGAGCTCAGAGAGTGGCAGCACCCCAAAGACTGCCAGTCCATTCCAATCCAGCCATTACCCCACCAAAGGCAGCTTCTGTGGAGAAGGGGCCAGCCATCCCTACTAAATGCCAAATAGCTATACCACTCATACAGCAAGCAAGATGACTGATCTGAAGCATCAAGGCACCTTGTGAGAGAGACAAGAGATAGCATGTGCTGGGTAGGGCAAGTCATCACCACCTTAACCTGATGGAGACAGCCCAAGATCCTAAACCCAAGAGCTTTGGCAATAGCAATGCTTCCAGCCCAGTGCCCTCAGCCATCATCCTGGGATTCAACCCTTGTGAAGATACAATATGGAAACTTCTACTACAGATTCTATTGTTGTTTATCTTTTGTTTCAGAAGTGGCATGACATCATGAGGTGATGTCTTGACTTGCATCATTTGGATTTGAGTGAGGGATTCTTGCTCAAAGTCCTTTGCCTCACTCTCTCTTCCAGAGTCACTGAAGTACAGTGGCAGGACAAAAGTCAAGATGCCTTGGTGATGGTCTAACCGAGCTCTAAGTGCTCAGCAGCCGCTGAGTTAGCCACCTTCCTGACTGTTGTAACAAATTGTTCTCCTCTGCCCATTCTGCCTGGGGAAAGTCTTCACCCAATGGGGGTAGACATCCCCCTAACTCATCCATGGCTTTGAGGCCTGTTAGGTGCCCTCAACCTTTTGTAACTCAATTACAAGTCACAGCACCACCTTCCTGATATCATGGTCCTCTTTGAGAAGAAAGGACACACCACAACCTATGAGTAGTCCAAGCTGCCCTACTGCACACCCAACTGACCAGTTCAAATTAGGCAACACAGCTCACTCCTTCCTCCCTTCTCTTCCCTTCCCTTCCTTCCTTTGCAAACCTCTCTTCATTGTGTTCCTCAATCCACTCTACCTTGCTTCCTCTATTGTATCTTTAAATTTCTACATTTTAAGTAGTTTCATTGTCATTCCCTAGAAGGTGCAGCCCAAGACAAAATTGTATTTTATTACATTTGTAATTTGTCTATTACCTGATATTGGAAGAAGAATTTTGCTCCTATCTAGTGGAGGAAAGAGTAAGGGTGACTGCATTCAACTTATAATAATTTCTTCACCTCAGCTATTCACATACTCTAAGCTCAGCCTAAACCAGAAGTAACTTCTCTGAACCTCAGGGATAAACAACAGAGCTTGGGGAAAGGAGTTTTGGAGCTTCACTATTTAGTCAACAATTTTACATATCTTTTCTAGGATGCTGAAAGAGACTAAGCCTCACTGAATAAAGATAAAACTTTCTTCAAAAGGAAGAGAGAAATTAAATGTATTTGGGAGGGGGTGGGAGGAAGGCATGGCAATTGGGGTTAAGTGACTTGCCCAAGGTTACACAGCTAGTAAGTGAGTCAAGTGTCTGAGGCTGGATTTGAACTTATGTCCTCCTGACTCCAGGGCCCAGGACCTAGCTGCCCTGGAAGAGAGAAATTTAACTGGCAAGCACATGGATTGGGGGTAAATTTCTAGTTAGAAGATCAACATACAAATCTATCAAAAATTATTCTGACAAATTGAGAATATCATTTAAAAAATGTATTTCTTATTTTTAATTTATGAAATAAAACAAGCATCTCCATAACAGTAGAATTTTTTTTAAAGAACATGAAGCACATGAAATACAATTTTTAAAAATATTTCTTAAAATGTCTCCTTGGTTTATGCCTCAGTTGAATACTGTGAATCAAGAACAATCAAACAAAATTTTATCTTTGGTTGAAGTTACCAAGAAATCTTGTGTTATATAGACATGCACATGGAAGACATAAAACAGGACGACATGTTCACCTGAGCTGTTCATCAGTGTCATAGAAGATACTGTTTGCAGATATCAAGTGAAAGAGAAATTTCCAATAAATAGTGAAATTTTCCATATGTGCCTATTTTTGGATGAGATTGTTTTGATTTCCTCACGTCCTAGAATACCATAGAGTGCAGTATGTGAAAGAAAAAACTGAGGAAACAAAAATTTGAGCTTTGGAGCATTTCAACTTTTTTTTTTTTAAAGCAATCGGGGTTAAGTAACTTGCTCAAGGTTACATGGCCAGTTATTTCTGGGTGTGGTACTGAGTATCTGAGTCCAGATTGGATCCCCAGGTCATCCCGACACTGGAGCCAGTGCTCTTACTCACTGTGCTACCTGGCCCGGCATTTCAACTTATTAAGCAATGCATTGAAATTCCCTAATAAATCAGGATGAGGCCCCTTCCTCAGCTTAGGTTTAGACCCCAAGACTAATTAACTAAAAAAGAAATAATACATCAGAAATGATACAACATTAAAAAGAAACAAAAAATCTGATTTCTAATTGGATGGAAGATTAAGGACTTTTCAAGTTGGAAGTGGGATAGCCCACAGATACAATTTCCTGAATTCAGAAAAAGAGGTGTCCCACTCCTCCCAAGTGTCCACAAACAATCAAAGGAACATGTA
The DNA here is from genome assembly GCF_028583685.1 of Petaurus breviceps papuanus. Classification (NCBI taxonomy): domain Eukaryota; kingdom Metazoa; phylum Chordata; class Mammalia; order Diprotodontia; family Petauridae; genus Petaurus; species Petaurus breviceps. The sequence continues at coordinate 67,166,139 of NW_027185764.1, forward strand.
AATAATAACTGATTGATCAGTATGGAGCCAGTTTTCAGGTAAGATACATGGGTTTCTTGAGACATATAACTGAGGAAACTCCTTGCATCAGTCTTTGGATCTGACTGGGTTTCTGGTCAGCATAACCTAGGTCTTTAGTTAAGAATCTCTAAACAGCAGGTGGAGGTGGTCCAGTTTCCCAGTCATGCAGGGCTAGGTTCAAACAATGCAATAAGATTTTTTCCCAACTCTTGCAATCGAATAAAGTTTTCTCACAAGATAGAAATTTGGATTAGATCCATAATTGAATAGAAAGAGAACTGAATTAGATCCAGAACTGAGTCACAAGATGGAGTCAATGTGGTTCACTCAATTCCCACTACTTCTTGCTTCTCTGATCCCCTCAATCTTCTTAATTTCCTCAATTTCCACTTTTGATTTATGGGGGAGTAGGTGACCCACTCCCTCCATGGATCACTTATTTATAGGCAAAGTCTATAAAGTTTTTCATATATTCATAGTCAGAATTGTATAAGTCAGGTTACAAATCAAATTACTTAGAGGGTTAACAATGGACTAATTTTTGAGGAGGGAGATCTACATGTCACCAAGGCAACTAAGAAAACTTGAACATATATATATATATATATATATATATAATATATATATAATGAAATAAAAGGCCAAAACAATACAATCATGATCATTAATATTAACAAACATCAGGTCTCTTGTATCCTACTAACTCACTCCCAATATTCATTTAATCAGCACATTTTGAGTCTCAGATGTTGCATGTAATTGTCTGGTCCCTGGATATCTCCTCTTGGACATTCTAGAAATAGGCTTCACTCTCAATGCTGCTCTGAAGAGGGCTCTTCTTCTCTTGGTTCCAAATCACTTGTGGAGCTTCCTAGATAAATGTGATAAAATCTGCCAGTAACAAAACTTAATATAATTTAGTATAATCTCTTAAATTTTGTTTTCCAATCCTGAAACTTTAAAGAATTTTAATTTTTATATATCACTTGCTGTTTCTTTCTTTACCTTAACCCTATATCTGTTATAAGAATTAAAAAAAATTCATGAGGGTCTAACTTATAAAATGAATTCTTCTGTCTTTTAAAATATCAAGGAGATGCTTTAAAAGTGGGGAAATAATTTTACTTTCTTTACAACTATCAATACAATTTTATATATAAAATCCTCAATCCAATTTTGAGAATTTATTACTAAAATGTACTCAAAGCCTGAATTTTCATTCTAAATACATTTAGAAGACAATCATATATCCATGTACATAGTTCTTAGAGAAGAAAAAAATCTAATACTGTTGCTTTCTCAAAATCTGCTGTTCCATTTAATTAGAATTTAATTTTATTAATTAAAATAAAACAAAATAAAAATTAATATATGTCCTTCCTTCTCCTTTCGTATATTTAATAATTACTTACAAGACTTCTACTGCTCACCTGCCCTGATTATAAACATTTGCTACGAAAGGAGAAGGAAGGACATAACAATGTCCAGATGGTCACTCAAGGGAAAAGACTGATTTGATATATACCGTAACAGGGGGAAAATTCCCTTAGCTCTGTTTGATTCCAGGCATGAGTCATATCTGATAGCAAGGCTCAGGATTAACCAGGGGGAAAAATTTCCTGTTCAGAAGTAAAAGAGCACAATGGGGAAAGTGAGTAAAGGGGATCCTATCTTAGGCCATGCTAAGGTCATCCCTTCAACTTCTTCCCAGGGATAGACATTGTCACAGTTCTCAGACTGCAGCATATGCCATTTTCGACTATTGGTTTCATGACAATTCATGTAATCAAAACTCAAAACAATAGCAAATCATAGTCCCAAGAATTTTTACCTCAAATAGTAATTACAGCATTTTTGATACAAAGATTTCCCAAATTTCACAATGCAATAATGACATACACATATTATGTACTTAAAACATGAAACAAAACTTGTTACCAGTCAGATGACATCAATTTAGCCAATTGCATTTCCAAATTATTTTACACAGAAAATCATTGACATTTCATACTAATCACATCTAAAATTTGGTATATAATTACATTCAATTAAAGAGATAATAATAACAACTATGTCAATATTTATATAGTACTTACCATATGCAGTCACTGTGTTAAGCACTTCACCAGCATTATATCATTTGATCCTCACAACAACCCTGGGATATCATTATTATTTTCCTCTTTACAGATCAGGAGATTGAGGCAAAGAGAGATAAGATAACTTGCTTAAGATCACACAGCTAATAAATTTTCTGAGACTGAAATATAACTCAAGTTTCCCAGCAGTTTTTCAAACAGGTTTTTTTTTACTTTTTCTAGCAACTTTATTTGGGCACTTGATCTGAGAAGACAGATAAAATGACAGAGGTAACAAAGGCTCATGCTTCCAAGCATTTTGATTTATTAAGCAATGCATGGCAATTGCCCAACAAACAGGCCAGGCTCTTTCCTGAGCTTGGGGCTGAACCATAAATACGGAGGTAGACAGACTTTTATATATTAAAAACAACTAATCAAATAACACCAATTAAATAAAAGAAAACAAAACAACATTAGACAATCTCATTGGATAAAAGATTAAGGAATTTCCAAGTTGGGAGTGGGAGAACAAACAGGTACCATGTCCTGAATTCAGAAAAGGAGCTGCCCCATTCCTCTCGAGTGTCTGTAAATAATCAAAGGAACATAGAAACAAACTTGTTAATTAGCATGGGGACAGTTTATAGACAAGACATATGGGCTACTTGAGATGTATAATTGTGAGAAAATCCTTACATGAATCTTTGAATCTGACTAGGTTTCTGAACAGCATAACCTAGTCCTTAGTTAAGGATCTCTAAAGAGCAGGAAAAGGTGGTCCAGTTTCTCAGCCATACAGAGCTAGGTTCAAACAATGCAATCAAGTTTTATCCCAATTCTCACAACTGAATAGCTTTCTCACAAGATCAGATTTGGACTAGACACATAATTGAATAGAAAGAGAACTGAACTAGATTCAGTGAATCACTCAATTCCCATTATCACCTGCTTTATTCCCCTCAGTTCCCTCAATTTTCTCAATTTCCTCAATGGTCTTACTCAGTTAGACGCATGACAACACAAGAGATCAGCCTGTGAATCTATGAAGGAAGAAAACAAGTAGATGATGAATATTTGTTGCCCAGAAAATGACATACAATTAAATGTGCAACTGGCGAATTATCCCCTTAGTGCATATGTCTTGCACAGCCCTGAAAACAGATAACGAACTAGGACCAGAATACTGTCTGTTCAGTAAATGGAACTATCCTTACTACCTCCATTTCCAAACCTACCTATAACATGGATCTGCCACTAGAAAATACCTATTCAAACAAACTACTTTCATCGCTCCCATATATAGGGAAAGTGTGAGCTAGAAATATGGCAAGTTTGGAGACAGAGAGAATTATTCTACATAGGTAGGTAATTTGTAAGAGTGATGGTATCCATTCCAAAGCTGGAGCCAAAGGTAGCAGGGTTAGAACGGAAAAGCTAGGAAGTTCTCCATTTCTCTCTAAAGTTCTTGATAATGTGGCTTAATTAAAACAATATTAAAGTATAAAAAGTGCATTGCAAAGTTGTAGTCCTTCAGTTTGCAATCTCCCCTTCTTGTTGACACCTCCCCCAAGTGTGCAATGGACTCATCCCTCTTCAGGCCTTCACTGAGACAATATCTGCATTCCCACATAATAATCCAAGCACTGAACCTTTCCTAAACTTTTCCCTCCCACGAAAACTTGCCTTTCCCATTGTCTCAGAACAGATGGTGTCTGTCTTAAGTGTTAATGACTTAGTGTCCTATCCTAGTTAACATCTGTGCTTTAATCAGGATCTTACAGAATTTCCAAGTTAGAAGGATGCTCAGAGGCCATGTAGTCCATTCCATTCCTATTGAAAAAGAATCCCCTCTAAAATTTAGTCCACTAATGATCATCCTGTCATCACTTAGAGATTTCCAATGAAAGGGAACACACTATCTTTGAGGGCTATTCATTCTACTTTAAAAGGCTATGACTTGGGTAGCAGTATGGTACTGTGGATAGAGCAATAGCTCTAGAGTCAAGAGGACCTGAATTCAAATCTGGCCTCAGACACTTGTTAGCTGTGTGACACTGATCAAGTCATTTAACCCCAATTGGCTAAAAAAAGTGGCTATGATTGTTAGAAAGTATTTATTTGTATTAAGCATAAATTTACCTCCTGGCAACTTCCACACACAGTGCTCCTATGTCTGTTCTCTGGGATGAAGTAAAATACATCTAATAATCTTTCTTTTACATGTCAACCTCTCAGATAGCTAACATTTAGGCCCTAAGTTCCTTCAACCAAGGAACCCAAGCCTCATCACCATCTTGGTCTCCCTCTTAGTTACTACATAGCTAATCAAAGTCTTTACTACAAAGTAACACCAAAACTGAACACAGTACACCAGATGTGATCTGATCATAGAGATTACAAGAAAACTTGCATTTCAATATCTGCTTTGAACTCTCTATATGACCTTTGTGTGGTGGGAAAACATAGCACAGTGAGAAAAATCATCAGATTTGGGATCAGAGTACCTATATTTGAATCCCATGTCTGTCAACTGCTACCTGTATGACCTTGAACAAAAGCCACTTAATGTCTCTATGCCTCAGTTTCCTCATCTGTAAAAAAAAGGAAATTGGAGTCTATGACCTCCCTTTCAGAATTAAGTGCTTTGGGGGGGGGGGGGAGCCAAGATGGCAGCATAGAAGCAGGAAAACTCCATATGCTGCCCAAAACCACCTCAAATACCTATAAAAAATGATTCTAAACAAACTTTAGGGCTACAGAACCCACAAAGTGACAGAGAGAAACAAACTTCCTGCTGAAGACAGCCTAGCAGGCAGACAAGAAGGGTCCATCGCAGCACACTGGGAACAGAGTCCAGCCCTGCATGAGTCTGTGGTTTTAGTCTCAGGGCAGCCACAACCAACCCTGGCTGGAGGGACTTCAGGAGATCGGATCACCAGCAGCGGTGATGGTTTCTAGAATTATCAACCCATAAATGCCAAAGACAAAGTGAGAGTTCAGTGTGGACTTTGTGGGAACAGGGGGTCTGGGAGTGTGGTCCAGCCTCTGCCCCTGGAGGGAGAAGCAGCTGAGACATGGTGGCTGCCACTGCATGGCTACTTCAGAACTCCTGGCCTGCAGATTGTAGGGGGATCAAGCAATCAGTCTGAGGGGTAATCACTCTTGCTTTAACCTGATTGGATCTGGATTGCTATCTAGGGTGGAGGTCCTGGGGTGCATGACCAGTGTGCCAGAGACAATGGAGGCTTCTGAGAGGGCACCCAACTAATAGCTCCATCAGCTGCAAAAACCCCAGCCATTTGGGACAAAGCTCCCCTCTCTGAAAGCATAGTTCTACTGTGGCAAAAAGCTCAAAAGTTAAGTAATTGAGTGGCAACATGAGCAAGCAAAGGAAGCAAAGAAAGCACAGCAATCCAACTTTGGATTCCTTTTTGGGGAACAAAATGGAAGAGGAGGAAGACAACAAAGTCAGAGCTCCTGCACCAACAGCTTCCAAGAAAAATATGAATTGGTTACAAGCCATAGAGAAGCTTAAGAAGGATTCTGCAAACCAAATGAGAGAAGTGGAGGAAAAAATGGGAATAAAAATGAGAATGATGCAATAAAATCATGAAAAGAGAGTCAACAACTTGACTGAAGAAAATAACACCTTAAAAAATAGACTAACTCAAATGGCAAAAGAGGCTCAAAAAACTAATGAGGAGAAGAATGCCTTAAAAATACAAATTTGCAAGATGGAAAAAGAATCTCAAAAAATCTCACTAAAGAGAATCATTCCTTCAGAATTATATTGGAGCAAATGGAAGTTAGTGACTTTATGATAAATCAAGATACTATTCAACAGATCCAAGCAAATGAAGAAATAGAAGGTAATGTGAAATACCTCATTGGAAAAACCACAGACCTAGAAAATAGGTCCAAGAGAGATCATTTTAAAATTATTGGACTACCTGAAACCCATGATCAAAAAAGAACCTAGAAATCATTCTTCAAGAAATTCTCCAGGAAAATTGCCCTGATATTTTAGAACCAGAGGGCAAAATAGAGGTTGAAAGAATCCACTGATCACCTTTTGAAAAAGATCTCAAAAAGAAAACTCCTAGGAATATTATAGCCAGGTTCCAGAATTCCCAGATCAACAAGAAAATATTACAAGTAGCCAAGAAGAAACAATTTGAATATTGTGGAAACACAATCAGGATAACACAGGACCTGGCAGCTTCTACACTGAGGGCTCGAAGGACTCAGAATATGATATTTCAGAGGTCAGAGGAGCTGGGATTAAAACCAAGAATCACCTACTCAGCAAAACTGAGTATCATGTTTCAGGGGAAAATATGGTCATTCAATGAAATAGAGAACTTTCAAGCATTCTTGATGAAAAAAACAGAGTTGAATGGAAAATTTGACATTCGGATACAAGAAGCAAGAGAAGCTTGAGAAGGCAAACAGGGAAAAGAAAACATAAGGAACTTATCAAAGTTGAACTATTTACATTCTTACATAGAAAAATGATAATTGTAACTTATGAAACTTTTCTCAGAAAGAGGATAGTTGAAGGGAATATAAATGTGTGTGTGTGTATATATATATACAGACATAGATATATATATAGATATAGATATATGTATATATATATATATACAGAATACATATGTGAGTGTGTGTATATATGTGTACAGGTATACATAGACAGAGGGCACAGGATCAATTGAATAGGAAGGGATGATACTTAAAAGGTGTAATTGAGAGGTGAGAGAGGAATATAATGAGAGAAGATGGGGGAGAGACAAACTATCTCATATAAAAGAGGTAAGGGAAAACTGTTACAAATGGAGGGGAAGAACAGGAAGGCAAAAAGGGAATGAGTCAACCTTACTCTCATTGAATTTGGCTTAGGGAGGGAATGACATACACACTAAATAGGGTATTTCACCCTACAGGAGAGTAGGGGGGAAGAGGATGAGAATGGGGATGACAGAAGGGAGGGCAGATTGGGGGGAGGGAAGTTGGAAGCACACACTTTTTAAAAGGGATAGAGTCAAAGTAGAGAATAGAACAAGTGGGGATCGGGATAGTATGGAGGGTAATATAGTCTTTCACAATATATCCACTATAGAAATGTTTTGTGTAACTACACTTATACAACCTATATTGACTTGCTTATCTTCCCAGTAAGGGTGGGTGATGAGGGAGGAAGGGAAAGAATCCGGAATTTAAAGTTTCAAAATCAAATGTTTAAAAATATTATTATTATTATTATCATTATTATTCACATGCAACTGCTAAATAAGATATACAGGCACTGGGGTATAGAGATCCATCTTGCCCTACTGATAAGTCGGAGGGAAATGAGCAGATTGGGGGAGGAGGTATACAGTGGGATTGCTGTTTTGGGGCGGTGGGTAGGGGAAAGACAGGGACAAAATTTGTAACTCAAAATCTTGTGGAAATGAATGATGTAAACTAAAAATAAACATAAAATTTAATTTAAAAAAATTAAGTGCTTAATCCTATGACCCCAACTTGGGAGTTATAGCTCTTGGGTTCTGGTCCCAGTTCTATAATAAAGGAACTGTCATCTTTGAGCATTAGTTTATTAATTTTAGAGTAGGTTAGACTAAATCAGAGGTTCTTTTCCTTTTTTGCATCATGGAACCCTTTGGAAGTCTGCTGAAGCTTATGGATCTTTCATCAGAATAATATTTGTAAACACATAAGAGAAACACTCAGGATAACAAAGGAAAACAAATATATGAAGTATAGTTATCAAAATCAAAAAGAAATAAACTTTGCAGACCCTAGGTTATGACACCCAGGGACAATCTCTAAGGTCCCTTTTAGGTCTAACAGTTTATATTTCTATTACCTCTCTGGACCTCAATTGGTTTCTCTGTAAAATGATGTGGTTTAACAAGACAGTTCCTTCCAAATCTTGGATTCTGTGAGTATATGGGCCTCCTTTATAACCTTCTTATTCTCAGAGTTTTCCAAGGTATAAAAAAAGAAAGATAAATGCCAGGGTTTCCATATTCATCAGGAGCTTGACTGTATGTGTCCCCTATGCCATTTTCTAAGCAGCCTTTTCTTCTTGAATGCCAGAGTGAATATGCATTTTGCATTGGCACTGACTTCCACCTGTTTCACTCATCTGCTGGATGGTCACTCATGCTACTTCTGAGCTATAGGGAGCTCACTTTTCCTCCCTACCCCCTGAGGGATGCCTGGGGAAATTACCTATGATTGATGTGATTTCTTGCTTTGGTCTTAGTGACAAAATTACCACAAAATTCAGTTCCATTTTGCACCACTCTCAAAATAATTTGCTCAGCTTTTACCTTCAAAAATGCAGTGAAATCTTGACTAAGAATTCTGCTTTCTTTTATTTTTCTGGTTACCTGAGGAATAAACTGAAGACTATTTATTTCATCCTTTATTGGTAAAAATCAATCACTTCACCTCCGTTCCTAACTCAGTAAGTGAAGTCTGTTAAAGATAATTTACTCTTTTCTTTGATGACTGTCTTGCAAGGACTCAGGGTCATGATTCCAAATATAAACTTTCATCATCCTGCTTTATAGACATAAAAGTTTTAAGGAAATGAGCTAAAGTGTCCTCCTTTCACCCAGTTGCCTATGAAACAGCAAAAGAAACAACATGCAGCAAGCTTTGTCCATGGCTCTATCCTCAAACTTCTGCCTGCAACCTTCTTTTGTTAAATCAGGAGACAGAGGAGTACCTTTACATCTTCCAATGTCCCTATGTCATTGGTCATTGGCTGCTCAAACTATCAGTCAGGATTAGGCCATGCAGCATGGCATAATAAAAATGAAAACCTTTGCTGCCTTGCCTGACATTGACAATCAACTGTGCATTTGTGGAAACAGGAAGAGGATATAGTTGTGAGTTCTTTCTTGAACTGCGTAAGGGCAAAATATGCCCCAATGAATAGCCATTGTAGTATTGGATTCTTACAATTCCTCTAGGGGATAGATGATAATAACGAATAAATTATTCCATCAAAACCCAACCCATGTCCTTAGACTATGAAATGAAGCTGCACGCAAAGGCAAAGAAAGGGAATGCCAGCCATGGTGATGCACAGTGGGGTCTCTGTGTGTCCTGAAGTTGCTCTGGCAACTCGTAAGGCTAAGTAAGAGTCCAGAAAAGCTGGTCCATTTGGGCTGTGGTGATTCCATTGATCAGGTTAATATAACAGCCAGTGTGATGAAAAAGTTCCTGTGAATCCACCAAATAAATGGGGAGGCATAAGGTTGAAGACTGATCCTCCTTAAAGCCATTTGGTGAGCTTGACACACGGTAAAGTGAATGGTGCTCCTTCATATTCTTGTATCACATGAAAACAAAGACAAATCAGAACAAATCAGGAGTGCCAGCGAGGTGGTATAGTTGGCCCTGACAGGAAATCCTGCCTCGAATGTTTACTAGCTGTGTGATCCCAGGCAAGTCATTTGACTTGTCTTCCTCAGTTTTCTCATCTATAAAATTATAATAATAAGGCCCACTTTGCAGTGTTGTAGATCATATGAAATTATATGTGCAAAGCATTCCAGAAGTCTTAAGATTATTGTTATTATTGTTACTCCACCTGCAAGAAATGTTTCAATACAGATGGCAGTGACCACTAGAGAAATCATACCACAAATGTACATCATGCATGATTACAAAATTGGAAACATCTCAACACTTATGGGCAAGGGAATCATACTACTTTTTGTCAGCAATATCATCATGTCCAAGACAAATAATAATGCTGATGCCCAGTGGAGGAAAATCCTAAAACAATAACTTCATCTCTAACCCTGGAATAGATGAAATCAAGGAACTGCTAAACTTGGCAGAGGAAAAAGTAAAGACCTTGAAAAGAACCTTCAATTCATGCAGACTTCAGAAATAATACCTAAAATCAAAATGGATGGCAAAACAGCCCCAATCTCTCTTCTATGAGTTCCTCTTGGAGTCTCCATTTTTGGAGAGGTCCAGGCTTCCCCTCCCAATTCTGCTCCTACTTTCTGTACTTCAAAACCATACCCCTGGAAGGTACCTTGATCCCCATACTCTCCTTCCACACTTAAGCTCCTTTTTGTGTGTTGTCTTTTCCCATTAGAATGTAAGTTCCTTGAGGACAGGGGTCATCTTTTCTTTTGCTTGCATTTGTATTCCCATCACTCAGTACAGTGCCTGGCACACACTAAGTGCTTGATAAAAGCTTATTGCTTTGTCTTACACTGGCAGTATCTTAAATGACTTTGAAGAGGAGATGGACATACTTAACAACTGAATTTCAAAAGCCCTCTCTATGTTTGATGAATCCAACTAGCAGACAAATTATGCCACAGTAGAGTAATTTAAAAAATACGTTTGCTACAAACAACAGGGCACTCCCAGAATGTTTAACAGAAGATACAAAAACATTTCAAATCCTTCACACAATATGCAGCTGCTATCACCACAGTAAGGATCATAGGAGGAAAAGTAGAGCTATTATGGAATATCCTCCTACAGATAGCTCTCAAGTACCATATTGGTAACCAGCACATTGAAGAAGGTATGGAAGATCTGCAGAAAGGCAAAGAGAGATTCAATCAATACCTAGATGATTCATGAAATTGAAAATGTAAAAGCCTTACTGCTCAATTAAAAGCAACAAAAAAGAAATATGAGGGACAGAATCCAGAAAGCAAAAAGGGATCAGAAAGTCTATATTTCCTTAACCAGTAATAGAAAACAAAAACAAAAAGGTTACACAAAGAGTTAAAGCAGTACAAGGAACAAAATAAACAATTTAACACTGATCAGAAACTCGATTGCAGAGCTTGAGTAGCAAAGAAATCATCAGTGAGAGGGACAACCATTTGAAGAAGAAGGATGTGAAAAATCTCTGGTCATCTATACAAGTACAAGAAGTCCAATATAAAGAAAATGCAAGTGGGATCACATGAGTGGTACCTCATTACTATAATAAGTGACAGGACAGTTATGTCAAGGGTGGTAACTGAAAACTCTTTTTCCTGCAATACTAGAAAAGACCGGCTAGATGAGATTCATAAGATGGTTCAAGCTGCACAGTGGTGTCCAAATTGCTAGCAAATCATTTTGCCAGCTTTCTCTAAGACAGAAGCCCAATCCCATATTTCCTGAGCAAAGGCATCACATATCTATTGCTACAAGATGAATCTACTAGTAATTGCTGTAAATATAGATCAATTACATTTTGTTTGTTGTTGTTCAGTCACTTTTCAGTCATATTCAATCCTTTATGATCCCATTTGAGGTTGTCTTGGCAAAGATATTGGAGAGGTTTTCCATTTCTTTCCCAAGCTCATTTTATAAATGAGGAAACTGAGGCAAACAGGGTGAAACAGCTAGTAAGTGTCTGAGGCCAGATTTTAACTCAGGAAAATGAGTCTTTCTGACTCCAGATCTGGCACTCTCTCACACTGGCCTCCTAGCTTCCCACAGGTTGTTATAGACAAAACATACATAGCTTTTGTTGCTCAAAAAATCTATAAGCACAAGAAAATAATATACTGATTGAGGATCAATAAAGATTTATCCAAAAGGGTCAAGGATGTCAGAGGTAATTCAATATTGACAAAAAATTATGGAATAAACTATGAGAAAACACCAGAACTTTTGTTGATTTCTGCAAAAGCTTTGACTTAATTCTACAATAATTGCTTATTCATATGCCACAATATAAAATAAAGTCATGAAAATTCTAGAATATTTGATGTCCATATGTTTAAAAGTTGTCTATTTAAAATATGCTGCCAACATCATAATTTTAGATGTGATATAAAATTAGGCATCTTTTAGGGAAATAGTTGACACTTCTCGTCATTCTGCCTAGACTTAAATCCATAATTATACCTCCAAAATGAAACAATGTAAGTTCCAAGATAAAGAGGGAATCATACCAAAACATCTTAGTGACCACTTGATGTATATAGATGGCTCTACTAAAAACATATTAAGCATCTTTTCAGTCTTCCGGAATCTTTTTCTACAAATATCAAATTGTCATTGAGAATATACTTTAGCCATAAAATAACCAAAATACATGAAGGAATGATCAACATTAAAGGCACTAAGCTTCAAGCTGATGGTCAAATCAAACTACTGGACAAAGGTAGCACTTTAAAAAACCTTGATCTCCTCAAAGCAAGTATCATAAAGCAAAAGGATCAAAGCTTTGCCTATTTAAGTCAAGAAACTTATTGCTAGAAATTCAACAGGAGGAACATATATAAAGTAATACCAGTCAAAACATGCACTTTTGGAACTACATAATGGAACATAATGGCTTTGAAAAGTATACTAGCAAAGACTCATACAATACTTAAGAAACACATCATATTTTGATAGTATATGAATAAGTCATTACTGCAGAAGTGAGTCAAAGGTTTTGAAGAAATCAAAAGCTATAGAAATGTAATGGTGTTTTCAGACAGCCTATTACATAATTACTGAACCAATAGTGAACTGCCTTCTACATCTCTGGTCCTTTTGGACACACTTCATTGATATCATTATCATAAGGTACCATTATAATTCCTCATGAAAAAGAAGAAAGAAGATTCATAGTTGGTCTCAAAATGATAAACAGGTTAAAAATTTACAAATACACTTTTGGAAAAGGCAGACATCACTTTCATATGCATTTGTAAAGGCTAACAATTAGTATATGCCACTGGATTTGTCTAATGTAAACTATAAGTAGTTACTTCTTGAGAGAGCTTATGAAACAACTAAGACACAAGAGTGGAATCGATAAGTCCTCCATGGGCAGGCAACATTCAGATGGACTCAACCAACAATGGAATGACAAAAAGGTAGAGAGCAATTTGTTGACATGTGGCTTTGGTTACAGGAGTGGAAAAATGTATGGTAGTAATTCAAGAGCAAGTCATTATCACTGGAAATCACAGGCTCATTATACTTAGGGAGATTATACTAATTGATCAATACAGATAATTAGAGGAAATGATAGAAATCAACCAATATCAAAATTAGCTGCAAAATAATTACTAGCTAACAAATAGCTACCAGTACACGATCTAATGGCTGGGACTATACATCAGAATCTTGCTTGCTCTCTTTCATAAACTGACAGGCAATCAATTTCCATATTACACGTACAATGTTTTTGAAAACTCAATCAATAAACCATATTGGAACCAGATCATTATCATAGATAGAATCATTGCTCATAACCACCTTGACAGAACACTGATTAATAAAAAATGTTTTTAAAATACTTTAATGAATGTTGCCATAGCAGATATTTATACTCTCCAACTTAGATATAATGAAAATTTAAAAGAACATTAAAATCACGTGGGAACAGGATGAAGTACGTGCATCTATGCTGCCCTGGCTATGCCTAAAGATGTTCCGAAGATGCTTTCAATGAGTTTACAGAAAAAATGATTCAGCTTATTATATTCATGAAAATGAATAAGCTTATATCCCTATACTTTTACAATTTCCAAAACTAAAATTCAGCTATTTTATCCACTTGTGCACCAGCCTATAGAACATTGAATATGAAAGAATAATAGCAGGATAACAACCTGTCCCAAGATTGTTTCTGTACAAAATTCATTGCCCCAAAAGGTGGTGATGGTGATAGTGATGATACCACCTTAAATTACAATAGATCAGAGACACTAGATAAAACACTATACTTTGAAGCAAGGTGTAATAAGAATGTAAATTTTTAAGATCTTCCCTGCCCCTAGGCTAAAGTGCACCTGGAGCCTGGGGTGGGAGGCTTGTTTTTCAGTAGATACTTCTTGATTGGCCAGTGAGTCAATAAGGTTGTTACATTCTCTGAGCCAGGAGAAGGCTATATAAGCCCTGATGTGTAGCTTTGTTTTGGGACTCACTTTGAGAAGTGTTCTGTGATTTGATCTGAATTATGGGAAGCCGTTGTTGAGAGTCCCCCGGCTTTGAAAAACCCAGATGTGGAAACCCAGATGTTGACTGGGTATGGATGTAATGGTTGGACAGTTTGGAAAGCTGTCTACTTGATCTGTTAATGTCTTGATAATTCTGTCTGTATATTTTGAAGTTTGGGGTGCTGACCTTTTTCCCCTGAACAAGGTAAACGATATATGTCTGACTGATTAAAGTAAGCTTGTTAACCCATTTTGAGTTGCTTTCCTTTAACAAAGCAGATCCAAGAACCTGTGGTAGCTGCAAACCCTGAGGACGTTTGGGGTGCTTGCCGCTACACAAGGAAACCCTGATTTTGAATCCTCCCTCAAAAACTTACTAACTGGGTAACACTAGGTAATTCACTAAACAATTATGTGCCTCAGTTTCCTCATTTTGCAAATGAGGAGTCCATGGCCTTTTAAGATGTATCTCTAAATTGATGTTCCTTTAATATTTAAGCTCATTGATGTCGGTATTCCTTCTAACAGTGCAGAGCAAAAATCATCTGTATCTTCTTATCTTACGCAATCCTTGTCCATGTCTGACCAAAAGGTTAGAGGCAGTTAAGTGGAACAGTGAAGAGTGCTTGGCCCGAACTCAGGAAAATCTAAGTTTAAATCATGCCTCAGACATTTACTAACTGTTTGACTCAAAGCAAGTCACTTAATCCCTGCCTGACTCAGTTTCCTCAATTGTAAAAATGGAGATAATAAGTAATAGCCCTATCTCCCAAGGTTGTTGTGAGGATTGAATGAGAAATATTTGTGAAGCACTTAATATGATATTTCACACATATCGTCATTGTTGTTGAACTGTTTCAGTTGTATGTGACTCTTCATGACCCCATTTGAGGTTTTCTTGGCAAAAATACAGCCATTTTCTCCTCCAGCTCATTTTACAGGTCAGGAACTGAGGCAAACAAGGTTAACTGACTTCCAAGGTCACACAGCTAGTCTGACATGTCTGGCTTGGCACACAGAAGGTACTTAATAAATGCTTATCTCCTTCTTTCCCTCCAGTGAATCTTCCCCAATGATATTTTATATATATGTTAGATTACACAAGATTCTTTGATAGATACAACAGAGGTGATCGTATGATCTATCTTTGATAGATATAACAGAGATGATCATTGTTAGATGATCATATGACTATTACTATAAAATGAGGAAGAAAGCATTTTGTATGCTTACCACTGTTATGAATGATATTTGGTACAAATTCTAAATGAAAGAGGGATAGTGAGACCTTCTGAAGAGTCCTATATGCAAGTGACATTATGTTGATCACATCGAGTCACAGAATATTTCAGAGTCCCCTTAATCAGATTCATAGCCACTCAAAATAATTTGGCCTAACAACCTAAACAGGAAAACCCAGGTTGAGTCATAAAAACGAGGAGGTAGATCACAGAATTCTAGTTCTAAATCTAGAAGATTTTGGAAGCCATATAGTCAAATCCCCTATTTTTTTTTTTTACAAATGAAGAAATGGAGGCCCAGAGAGTTTAAATTACCTTTCTAAGGAATCTCAGGTAGTAAATAGCAGAGTCAGGATATGAACTCAGGTCCTGTGATTCCAAATTCATTATTCTTTCCACTACCCTGTATTTTTGGAATGATAAGGGTGATGAATATCCTCCATTTCCACATGAAGGTAAAGCTTACAAAGTGCTTTCTTTACAACATACCTGCAAGGTAAGCATTATGAGAATTATTATCTAATGTTTACCAATGAGGTAAAGAGGATAGAAATTATTTGCCCCAGAGGCAAATTGTTATTGATTATAAGAAACATTTACCCATTGGCAGAGAGTCTAGACATCCTAAACCCTCTTAAGTGTAATGGGGAACCTCACAGGAGGGGTGAAATGTATCATACCTAGCCATCAAGCAAAGGGAGCACAGGGTTGTCAGAGCTATGCCTTCTTTGTTGTTGTTGCGCAATCATTTTTCAGTCATATCCCACTCTTTATGACCCCGTTTGGGTTTTCTTGTCAGAGATACTGGAGTGGTTTGCCATTTCCTTCTCCAGCTCACTTTACAGATGGCAAAACTGAGGCAAACAAGGTTAAATGATTTGCTCAGGGTCACACAGCTAGTAAGGGTCTGAGGCCAGCTTTGAACTCACAAAGATGAGTCTTCCTGACTCCATCCTCTGCACCATGGAGCTGGCCTAGGTGACCACTGATACCTTCTTTATAGATGAGGAAAATTAAACCCAAACTGTCCAAAGTCATTAGCAAGGTGGTTGTCATTAAAACTAAAGCCCCTTCCTCTGATCACTATCCCAGCCTTTTTTTCCCTTAAATTACCTTGCATATCTATGCTTCTTATG
Source organism: Petaurus breviceps papuanus (assembly GCF_028583685.1). NCBI lineage: Eukaryota > Metazoa > Chordata > Mammalia > Diprotodontia > Petauridae > Petaurus > Petaurus breviceps. The sequence continues at coordinate 67,182,542 of NW_027185764.1, forward strand.
CCAATAATTACTGCTAAATAATAAAAACATAGGCAATATGGTATAATGCATAGAAGGCTCTAGCGCCAATACAATATTCACAGTGCCTTTGGTCACTATAAATATACCTGCATGGTGCTTCATCACATAATATAAGAGACTCTCCATAAGGAAGACAGAAGCAAAACATTTATTCAGACACCAGAAAACCAAATCCATCATAGCAACATAGAAGTTAATGCACCACAATGTGGCAGAGAGACACACCATCCTTTAGCCTCCCCACAAACCAATATTTAACCAATATTTTATTCACGAGCCTAACTAACTGCTTACCTGAGCATCCTCTCTCTCCCACTGTCTCTCAAGCTCTGGCTCCCAGTTTCCTGTGGGCTCTGTTCTATCCTTCATCAAATTCCTCCCACCACAGGCTCCATGTGCTTACATTCAGTCCATTAAGGGGGCAGAATTTATTTTCAAAGCTGGGAAGGTTTTCAAATTCCCTTAGGTTTATTAAGGGACAGGGAAGATCTTCAAATTTCCATTACCATTACAAAGGCTGAACTTGATGTTGGAAAGACATGTTTTCAAGTCCTGGACTTGACACATCCAATGTGTGAGTCATTTACCACCTCAGTGCCCCCAGGAAACTCCAATGACTTATATTGATGAGGAGTTTCCACAACAATAAAATCATAGGCCCAGATTGGGGAAAAAAAGGGGGAAAAAAGTCTTCACATTCTCTAAGACTCCTTTTCAGAGCATTTTGGCAGTACATTTTTTTTTCCTTGTGGAGTCAATTGGGGTTAAGTGACTTGTCCAGGGTCACACAGCTAGTAAGTATCAGAGGCCAGATTTGAACTCACAAAGATGAGTTTTCCTGACTCCTTGCCTGGCACAGTACCACCTAGCTGTGTTAGTTAACACCTCCTGTGTTAGTAATTTGCATCAATTAAGTAACCAGTCAACATGCATTTGTTAAATGCCAGTTGTGTTGTCAGGCAGTCTTCTAGGCACTGAAGACAAAAAGACAAAGGTGAAAATAGTCCCTGTTCACAAGGAATTTATAGATTAGCCACAGAAGATACACATAAAGGTTTATACAAAATACTGCAAGGTGATGGGGGAGAGAAGTGTGGTTGAGATCAGGAAAGCTTTCATGAAGAAAGGAACATCTAAGCGGAGCCTTAAAGGAAGTTATGACAGCAGTGAAAAGGTGCCTTTAAGGCACTGGGAATAGCCAGCACAGAGTTACAGAGACATGAGATGGAATGTCGTGTCTGAGGAACAGCAAGAAGCCCCGTTTGGCTGGATTAAAAAATAAATGGCAGGGAGAAAAGTGCAATAAGTCTGGAAAGGTAGGTTGGGGCCAAAGGCTTTCAACTGCCAAATGGAGGCATTTATATGTCCTCCTGGAAGTAATAGGAAGCCACTGGAGCCTTTGAGAAGATTTGCACAGATTTTCTTACCTCCCTGCTAGACTTTTCACTCCTAGAGGGCAGGGATTGTGTCTTATTTAATCTATTTCTCCATGGCGCTTAATAACTTTCCTTTCATGAGGACATTTCATTAGTATTTGTTGAGCTGTTGAGAGCTAAAATAACTAAAACTTGGCATTTCTACCCTATCATCTTCCTATTTTTTTTTCTGTTTAGAATCTCATCAAGATAGCTATAAAGCTCCCTCTGCAATGACATTTTTCATCTTCAAATATTAACTAATTAATTGGCTGAAATAGCACCACAGGAACATTTATCAGCCATATTGTTGCCTAGAGATTCAGGCAAGTGTATAAAAGCTGTCAGAACCCCCAGATGAACCACCATCTTTCTGCTTCACTTGACAGAGATTTTTTTAAAGTACAATAAAATAAAGAGTGGCTATTACTACCACCAACCACTATAAAAAGCTCCCCTTGGGACACATGTTATTTCAATTGTGAAATAATCAGTCTTGGAAAGTCCTTGGTCCTTTAGGAAAAGAAAAATAAATGGCTTAACAGTGATTGCCCTTCAAAATAGTTACTAATTATAAGAGCTAAAAAGAAAAATACCCTGGGTGCTATTATTCCGAATAAACCTAGGAAGGTCTATAGGAAGAAATTACCTGGCAATTTAAAATGTGACAGGAAAGGGAGAGAGTTGACTTGAGAGCAAAGTGGGTTGGTTGACATTTTCATATCTGACCGACAGTCCCAAAGCTAGAAAATATAAGGAAGATTCACTCCTGAGGCAGTTCTGGTGATGACATAGGTCTATTATTCAACCGAGCATTTCCACCAGCTGTGCCCATGCCAGGAATTCTTTCCTTCTTCATCTCTAACTCCTGCCTTTCTCCAAGAGCTCAAACCCACTCTCTGCAAGAAGCCTTTCCCAGTCCTCCTTAATGTTGTTGTTCAGTCATTGTTCAGTTATGTCCGACTCTTTGTGACCTCATTTGGGGTTTTCTTGGCAAAGATACTAGGTTTGCCATTTCCTTCTCCAATTCATTTTACAGATGAGGAAACTGAGGCAAATAGGGGTTAAGTGACTTGCCCAGGATCAAGAGCTAGTAAATGTTTGAAGCCAGATTTGAACTCAGGTCTTTTTGAATCTAATCCTGGCACTCTATCCACCGTGCCATCTAGCT
>NW_027185764.1:67185158-67237946 GCF_028583685.1 Petaurus breviceps papuanus
AAAATAAAAGTGGAAGAGCTGAATCAAGCCCAGATCTTTTTGAAAGCAAATTTCTGCTATATGTCCTTTCTACCACATCCCACTACCTCTCATCCTCACACAAAGTTGTTGTGAGGAAAGTATTTTCCAAACCTTAAAACACTATAGAAATGTGAATTATAATTTTGCCCACTCTTCTTTCCCTTCATTCAGAATAACATGGCCCAACTCTCTAAATGATTTCTTGGCCCTCAACTTTACTCATGGCACTGTTGTAATGTATCACCCAATACAGTACATGATTCTTCCTCTCATAGAACCCTACCCTGCAGAAATATGGTAGTAAGCCGCCTGAGTACTCCTGGTTGACAGGCAGAACTATGACCTCTACATTTTTATACTTCCCCTGAGATCTAGGATATCTGCTTTGTTTTTCTTTTTGAATCTAATCCTGGCACTCTATCCACCGTGCCATCTAGCTGCCCTTTCTTAATCTTAATGCCCCCTTCTGAGATTAGTCCCAATTTATTCTTTATACATATTGCTTGTATAGTTGTTTTTCTGAGGCAACTAGGTGTTACAGTGGTTAGAGCACTGGGCCTGGAGTCAGGAAGACCTGAGTTCAAATCTGGCTTCAGACATTCATCAGCTATGTGAACCTGGGCAAGTCACTTAAACCTCAGTTAGTCTATCTCAGTTTCCCTATCTATAAAAAGAGGATAAAAATGGTCCCTATTTCCTAGGATTGTTGTGAGGATAAAATGAGGTAATATTTGTAAATCACTTAGCATGGTATCTGGCACTTAATAAATATTGCTATATTATTACTATAACTAGAAGTAGCATAGTTTTATAATACAGTAGACTTAAACAATAGATCATACATTTAGATCTGGAAAGTACTTTTGTTGTTGTTACTACTGTTGTTTAATCACTCTGTGAGACCATTTGGGTTTGGTTTGGGGCATTTTTTTGGCAAAGATACTAGAATGGTTTGCCATTTCCTTCTCCAACTCATTTTGCAGATGAGGAAAATAAGGCAGAGTTAAGTGACTTGCCCAGGGTCTACAGCCAGAAAGTGTCTGAGGTCACATTTGAACTCAGATCTTTCTGATTCCAGGTCCAGGGCTCTATTTACTATGCCACCCAGCTGGCTCAGAGAGACAAAGTAGATGTCATAGATCTGAAGGGAAGCACAGAAATGTAGGAGTCACAGTTCTGTTTGTCAGCCAGGAGCAGTCAGATGGTTTGCTCCTGTGTATCTGCAGCGGATGTTTCTACGAGAGGAAGAATCATGTGCTGTATTGAGTGAAACGTGACAATGGCACCATTACTCTTTTGGAAGGGACATTAGAAATCAGCAACTCTAATGCCCTCATTTTATAGATCAGAAAATCGAGGCCTAGGGAGGAAGAGTGACTTGACACAGATCACAAAGCCAGTGAATATCCAAGGCAGGATTCAAGCCTATGTCTGCCTAACTCTAAATCCAGTACCCTAGCCACTCCCCATGCTGTCTGGAGAGTCAGAACTAACCTGAGTGCTAACCACTTATTGGTTCTACTACCTTAGGCAAATCTCTTTGCTCTTCAGAATATCAGTTCTGTAAAATGAGGGTAATAATTTTGAGCTATCCTGAAATATGAAATGTCTATATAGGAATGAGATAATATCTTTAAAGCACTCCATAATCATAAAATGCTAAAGAAATATGATCTATTAGTAGTATATTACTTTGTAAGAGCTAGGGTCGTCTACATTTGTCAGTGTTTGGGAAGAATAAAGAAAGAGTCGATATTTTTTAAAATAGCTAACAGTATAGTTCCAACACAGCATTTTTATTTAGTGAATGTGGGTACATTGATTATATTCTCCCCCAAAAAAACCTTTACACATTTTGGCTTCCTTTATGTGAGAATATGTAGCAGCTAATTTTCTTTTATTCTTTGATCATGCTTCTATGTGAAAGTGATCAATAAGAAATTATACTTTGCAAGACTATTTAAAAATACTGTAACCAGCATATTACTCTCTCATTCACTACATTATTGATTGTAAAATGAAAACAGAGGAAACATTCTGATCATACTCTCAATGCTGCCATCTAATTAATTAGCTCTGTCTTTGCTAACTTTATCTTTGAGGATTTTCTTCTGACATTTTTGCTTTAGATAAGGCTGTTTGGTTATTAATGAAACACCATAAGTCTAAGTGCTACTGAACATGATTTTGTCCTGAATGAACCTGAATTAATAGGGCTATAATTAACACCTTAGGATTTTATATCATTGAGAGTTGGAAGGATGCTAACACATCAAGCAGTCCAGCTCCCACATTTTATAGGTAAGGAAAAGCAGGCACATAAAGGTCATATGGATTCCCCAAGATTATGCACGTAATAAAACTCATATTTCTTCTTCCAATACAATATGATCTCCTGGAAGTCAGGGACACTTATTTCATCATCTCCCTAGCCAAGCATTAGCTTGCATATTTTGTTGTCCAGTTGTTTTTCAGGCATGTCTGACTCTTCATGACCATTTGGGCTTTTCTTAGCAAAAATACTGGAGTGGTTTGCCATTTCCCTTTCTGGCTCATTTTACAGATGAGAAAACTGAAGCAAACAAGTTTGAGTGATTTTTCAAGGGTCACATAGCTAGTAAGTGTCTGAGGTCAGGTTTGAACTGAGGAGGATGAATCTTCCTGACTCTAGGCCTAGCACTCTATCCACTGTGCCACCTAGTTGTTCCAGCCTACATATAGTAGACACAATAACTCCTCATTGAATGAATGAATGATATATGTACAACCTTTGGTAACGTCAACTATCCCCATTTTAAAGATTTGAACCCAGGTCTCCTGAACCTAAATTATTACCTCTTGGTGCCATATACTTTCCAACTCTGACATTTACAAACTACCAAACCTTGGACAGGTCACAACCTCAATGAGCTTTATTGTCCTGACCCAAACAATGGGCATGATGCTTTTACTAGCTGCCTCTCATAATTGCAAGGAAAGTGTTCTGTAAACCTTAAATTGAGATATAGGTATGAGGCATTGTTCATTTTTGCTGTCATTGGAGGTATTATAGTGGAGTGAAAAGAGTACTGCATTCAGAATAGGAAGATGTGGGTCCTGATCTATACAATGGGGACAATTGGGAAAGTTACCTCCAGACCTCAGTTTCCTAATCTGCAAAATGAAGGGCTTGTACCAGATGGTCTCTAAGGTCCCTTCCAACCCTAGATCTAGGATATTATATGTATATCAAAAACTAAATGCAAAATATAGACAAATAATGATCTTCATTGATCATTTGGGTTATCAGAAGATGCTTCCTGTAGGAGGCGGCAGCTAAGCTGAATTCTACAGTAAGCTGGAGGTAGTAAGAGGTAAGTTAGCTTTGAGGTAGAGGCTAAGAGGGAATGCACTCCAGGCTCATAATTACCCTGTAAATACCACACTTTTATATAGAAACTTGGATTCGGAGAGGCTAAAATTACTTATTAATGGTCACACAACTATTGTCATAAGCAGGATTTGAACCTTAGTCTCTCCCGACTCCAGGTCCAGCTTTCCACCATACTGTGCTACTTATTTGAGAATAATACTTGCACTATTTTACTCATAGGGTTGCTATCAGAAAAGCACTTGATGAATTTCAAAGCACTATATTTATTTTATATGTATGTATGCATGTATGTGAAGAGAGGGTTTGTAGATTTCGTGCAGTTTTTATTCTTAAAGCAGTCCTTTACATAATAGTAGTTATCTCCAAGTGTGAGATACTTATCCAATGACCAAGACTAGAAGGGTTAGAAGTTACCAGTTTGGGGGACTAATAATAATATGATTTCCATGTATATCGAAGAAATGGAAATCATATTATTATCAGTCTCCCAAACTGGTAACTTTGGCATTTCCCTCAACATCTCACTCTCCCTCATCACATATAGACAATCAGTCAACAAATCTTGCTGTTTTTACCTCCACAACATCTTTTGAATCCAACCTCTTCTCTCTATTCACACAACCACCATTTTAGCTCAAACTCTTATCACCTTTCACCTGAATTACTGCAATGGTTTCCAAATTGGTCTCCCTACCTCAAGTCACCTTCCAATCCACTCTCCACACAAGTGATTTTCTTTAAGTTAACATCAGATCATGCCACACTTCTATTCAGCAAACTCCAGTGGCTCCCTATTGCCCCTAGGATTAAAAGCAAATTCCCCTGTTTGGATTTTAAAGCCCTTCATAACTTGGCTTCAGTCTATTTTTCCAACTTCATAATACATTGTTCCATTTCCTGCACATTATAGTCCTGCCAAATTAATCTCTCTATTCCTCATATAAGCACTCCATCATCTGTCTTTTTCGTTTAAATTTAACATATTTCCCCAATTACATGTGAAAACAACTTTTAACATTTGTTTTTTAAACATTTTTGAGTTCCAAATTCTCTTCTTTCCTCCCCCTCCATCAAGAAGTCATGCGATTTGATATGTTATACATGTGCAGTCATGCAAAACTTATTTCTATCTTCATCATGTTGCATCACCTATCATTGTGTCCTTACACCAACTGTCCCCTTCCTGGAATTCACTTTTTCAATTGCACTTCATAGAATCCCTTTCTTCACTCAAGATGCAACCCAAGCACCACCGTCTACATGAAGCCTTTCCTGTTTCTACTAGTGTCCTGCCTTCTTAATTCTCTTGTATTTTAAAAAATCTATTCTCTATTTGCTATTATATGTACAATACATCCTTCACATAGAAAGTGTACTTCTTGAGAGCAGGAATTGTTATTTTTGTTTTTGTATCTCCAGTACCTAGACCAATGCCTGGTCCATAGTGAGGAACAGTTTAAAGGGGAAAATAGAAGGGTCTTTAGATTTATGGGAATGGGAGGCTAGAGGGGGGATCTTGGAGGGGGATAGGCAAGTAACAGGAGGGCAAGGTATTAGTAGAAGTAGAGCTGAGGAGGCAGGAAGAATAGGAAACAAGAGATATCCACAAACATAAAAACAAAGACCAGGAGTAGAATTCGTTTGGGAAAGTACACGTCAATATATGTATGTGTATGTGTGTGTGTGTGTGTGTGTGTGTGTGTGTGTGTGTGTGTGTGTATTGATAGCTATAGAGGAATATATCCAAACTTCATTGTAGCCTTCTGGAGGGAAGGAGGAGGGGAAAAAATAACAAAATAAGAAAAGTGCACAGCAGAGAACAAAAGAAAATTTATAAGGAAGCAAAGAAAAGATGGACATTTCTCAAAACATGTATTGTTTATCATACAGCCTTTCTTGAAATGAATTTATTCTTAAATATTTTGAATCTTCTCTTATATTCTGCTATGTGCATGACATGCTTTCTTTTTTCCTTCTTACTTTGTATTGAAATTCCAATATTTAAGTTTATGATTACAAAAAAAAGAAAGTGATCGGTTTCTTGTTTCATTCCAAACTGTCAGAAAACAAATGCCAGGACTTACTTCATGGAACTATTTGAAAAATAATTAGTTTGCCTCTTGAAAAGGCCAAAGTTCACTGCTGAGGTATTTAAAACTCTACTGATGGCTAGAATAAATATCACAATGGAAATGTCAAAATAGCAATTGGTTCTAACACATGGCATTTTAGGGGGTAAAAATGGAAATGGATTTTACTGAAATAATCTCCAGGTAAGGCCTTAGAGTTTTGATACTAGGAAAATGTCATATTGTTTCTGGTTTGCTTTATTGTGGGTTCTTTTTCCCCCTCAGGATATTGAAACGTTTACAGGAAAAGGGGGAAAGAATCACTTTTCCCCAAATAAGAAGCAAGGATGGAAAACATTACAACTTGCTTTAAGAATATGCCTCTAGGATAAAGGGACTTGAGACAAAAAGACTGTTAGTTGCCACAAAGTCCAACCCCCTTATTTTATAGATGAGGAGACTGAGACTTGGAGAGTTGAAATAGCTTGTGCAAGGTTACCTCATCTTCTCTGAGAAGTAAAGAGTTGTTTCTCTACCCAAGTCATAATTAGATACAACCATCAATATATTATATACATAATGGAAATATATACCAAGGGCCATATAATCATGTCCATAAAATCGACTTCTAATACAAGACAGTAAGTGAAACCTCAATTATCCTTGAGATGCTCTAGGAGAGGACTCATAACTGCAATATGGCAATGGAAAGGTTATATCTTGAATGAAAGAAAGTTATCTACAAGAAGTAACAAAGAATGTTATAGGTAAAAAAAAAGTATGTACTCAAATGCAAAACCACAAATCTTAATGCAGAAACATAGTTGAAAGGATTTGGGGCAGGATAAGGAAAAGTCACGTCAGACTCTTTATGACCCCATTTGGGACTTTCATGGCAAAGATACTAGAGTGGTTTCCCATTTCCTTCTCATTTTACAAATGAAGAACTGAAGCAAACAGGGTTAAGTGAACTGCCCAGGGTCACACATCTAGTAAGTATCTGAGGCTGTATTTGAACTCCGGTCTTCCTGACTCCAGGCCCAGTGCTCTATTTACTGCACCACATAGGTAGTCTTGTTGCTGGTTACATTTTATCACTATCATATAGAAATTCTACTGGTTATCTATGTGAGAGTAATAAAATGTAAGCTGTAACAATAGAAAGGAAAATTCCAATCAAAATAACTACAAAATGCATAAAACATTTGGATGAGGTTAAGGAGAGAGAAACAGAAGCAGGAATGTCAGAGTATAGAGATCTCTTAATAATCAGAGGGAATATATGGTTAATGCTTTCTTAATACATACTACAAAACTAGCAAAGAGACAAAACACACAAAATGACACAAAGAAACTAACCTCCTACTGAAGACAGCCCGGCAGCCGGGCAGAAATTGTCCAGCACAGCACTCTGGGAGCTGAGCTCAGCCCCATGCTGAAGTTTTAACCCCAGGGCGGGCCTGACCAACCACCAGCTGGAGGGACTCCAGATCACCAGCAGCTGTGACCATTTCCATAATTATCAACACATAGATACAAAGGACAAAGTGAGAGGGTGGAGGTCCTGTGACCAGCTTACCAGAAAGTGTGGAGGCTTCAAAGGGGGCACCCAACTAATACCTTCAGCAGCTGAGAAAACCCCAGTGTTTGGTACGAAGCTTCCCTGTCTAGTAGCAGAGTCCTACTGTGGCAAAAAGCCCAAAAGTCAAGTAATTGAGTGGCAAAATGAGCAGGCAAAGGAAGCAAACCAAGCAAAGCAATCCAACATTAGACTCCTATTTTGGGAACAAAAGGGATCAAAGCATGGAACAGGAGGAAGACAGTGAAGTCAGAACTCCTGCACCAAAAGCTTCCAAGAAAAGTAAAAACTGGTGACAGGCCATAGAGGACCAAATAAGAGAAGTAGAGGAAAAATTGGGAAGAGAAAAGAGAACTATGCAAGAAAATTATGAAATGAGAGTCAACAGCCTGAATGAGGAAAATAACACCTTAAAAAACAGACTAACTCAAACAGCAAAAGAGGCTCAAAAAGGCAATGAGGAGAAGAATGCCTTAAAAAGCCAAATTTGCCAGATGGAAAAAGAATCTCAAAAGCTCAATGAGGAGAATCATTGCCTCAGAATTAGATTGGAGCAAATGGAAGCTAGTGACTTTATGAGAAATCAAGGTGCTGTTAAACAGATCCAAACAAATGAAAGAATAGAAGGCAATGTGAAATACCTCATTGGAAAAACCACTGACCTGGAAATTAGATCCAGGAGATATGATTTAAAAATTATTGGACTACCTGAAAGCCATGATCAAAGTAAGAACCTAGAAATCATCCTTCAAGATATTCTCAAGGAAAACTGCCCTGATGTTTTAGAACCAGAGGGCAAAATAGAGGTTGAAAGAATCCACCCATCACCTCCTGAAAAAGATCCCCCCCAAAAAAACTCCTAGGAATATTATACCCAGGTTCTGAAATTCCCAGATCAAGGAGAGAATATTACAAGCAGCCAGGAAGAAACAATTTGAATATTGTGGAAACACAAACAGGATAACGCAGGATCTGGCAGCTTCTATACTGAGGAATCAAAGGGCTTGGAATATGATATTCCAGAGTGCAAAGGAGCTGGGATTAAAACCAAGAATCACCTACCCAACAAAACTGAGTGTCATGTTTCAGTGGAAAATATGGTCATTCCGTGGAATAGAGGACTTTCAAGCATTCTTGATGAAAATACCAGAGTTCAATAGAAAATTTGACATTTCAAGAAGCAAGAGAAGCTTGAGAAGGTAAACAGGGAAAAGAAATCATAAAGAACTTATCAAAGTTGAACTATTTACATTCCTACATGGAAAAATGATAATTGTAACTGATGAAACTTTTCTCAGTATGAAAACAGTTGAAGGGAATAGAAATATATATAGGAGGGTATATGGGCATATGAATACATACGTGAATGTGTGTATATATGTTTACAGGTATACATAGATAGCGGGCACAGGACCAATTTAATAGGAAGGGATCATACTTAAAAGGTGAAATTAAGAGGTGAGAGAGGAATATAAGAAGAGGAGATGGAGAGAGACAGAATGAGGTAAACTATCTCATATAGAAGAGGCAAGGGAAAATGGTTACAATGGAGGGGAAGAACAGGAAGGCAAAAAGGCAAAACCTTATTCTCATTGAATTTGGCTCAGGGAGAGAATGACATACACACTAAATAGGGTATCTCACCCTACAGGAGAGTAGGGGGGAAGGGGATGAGAGGGGGGATGATGGAAGGGAGGGCAGGCTGTGGGGAGGGAAATTGGAAGCACCCAACTTTTTAGAAGGGACAGGATCAAAGTAGAGAATAGAACAAGTGGGAGGTGGGATAGGAGGGAGGGAAATATAGTCAGTCTTTTACAATATATCTACTATGGTAATGTTTTGCATAGCTACACATGTACAACCTATACTGAATTGCTTATTTTCCCAGTAAGGGTGGGTGACAAGGGAGGAAGGGAATGAATCTGGAATTCAAAGTTTTAAAATCAAATGTTTAAAAATATATCAATACAATTATTAATACTATTTTACATATAATTGGGAAATAAGACATACAGGCATTGGGGCATAGAGATCCACTGTGCCCTACTGGAAAAGTCAAAGGGGGCATGGGAGAAGATATGGGAGAGAGCAGATTAGAGGAGGGGATATCCTGTGGGACCTCTATTTTGGGGTGGTGGGTAGGGGGAAAACGGGGAAAAAAATTGTAATTCAAAATCTGGTGGAAATGAATGATGTAAACCAGAAGCTAATAAAGCATTTGAAAAAAAAACTAGCAAAGAAGCAAGATAGATTAGTAAAGCAGAACCTCTCAGATAGTTGTAAATATCATTTTAATAGAATCAGAAAATCTAAAACTTCTTGATTTGCATTGCTGGCAATTTCATTGCTTAAACTATATAGGGAAACAATTGAAGGGAATCATTACTCTGAACTTAATTCTAACCAATGGAAAAGAGCTGGTTGATGAGACAGGGTCAGGAATCATGGGGGAAATGGACAAGTCATAACAGAGTTCATAATAACAAATAAAGAAGAAGCATGCTAATTATACATGCTTTCTGGAAAGCAAATTTCAAAAAATTCAAAGAAAATTTAGGCATTATTCCATGGATAAGTACTCTAAAAATGGAATATGGCTCAAAAGTAATGAGAAGCACTTAAGATAAAATTCTAATGGTACAATACTAAATGATCCCAACGAGGCAACAGTGACATAGAAGGGATAGAATTTTGTTGTCTCCTCTACACAAAGAACAACTAATAGATTTTTTTTTAAAGCAATGTTCAAAGCAAGAAAAACAAAAGAAAGAGATTGGCAGGTCCCCTACTGTTTCATGTTAATAAATGACTGAGAAAAAGCACAGCTATTTAATTCCTATTTTTGCGTCAGTCTTCCCTATCAAAAAGAATGATCTTCAAACTGGAAAGGATTTTTTAAAAAGATGGGGCATCTCAAAAAAGGAATTGAAACCTAGGAAAGGTAAAGAAGATGGTAGGAAAACATTGAGCTGTTCTAAATTAGTTCTGATCTCTAAGCCTAAAGAAAGTATATCCTAGCTTGCTTTAAAAAAAAAAAGGTTATAAATAGAATTTCAGAACCACTCTCAGCATTATTTGATGAATAATGCAGAATTAGAGAAGTACCAGAAAAATAGAGTTAAGCAATGTTCCCCACTTTCAAAAAAAGAAAAGAGAAGACTGGGAAGGTAGTTTCTATTCAATATAGACCAATAAGCATGTAGTATTGACCCCTGGCTTAAAAATTCAGAATGAGTTGCTCAACAGAGGATTTATGCTCATTTAAAAGAGAAAATGTTACCAAAAGGTCTAAAGTCTTAAAATAAATAACGAGAAAAAGGACAAATAAAGGAGACACAGCATTACCAGACTTCAAACGATATTATAAAGCATTAGTCATCAAAATTATTTGGCACTGGTTGAAAACAAGAAGAGTTGATAGAATAACAAGTAGCATTTCTAAAGAGTTTTTAGTTTGGAAAACCTCTTTACATATCTTATCTCATTTGATTCCCCACAACAACTCTGGGAGGTAGATGCTATTATTATCATCCCTGTTTTACAGATGGAGCAACTGAGGCAGGTGATACACCCATAGCTAGTTAGTGTCTAAAGAAGGATTTGAATTCAGGTATCCCTGACTACAGGTACTACATTCTGTCCACTTAGATATGCACTTAGTGCCACTCAGCTGCCTCAGTGGAACAGACTAGATAAGCAAGACATAGAAATTATTGAAAACAGCAGCCCAGTGTTTGATAAACCCAAGAACATAATTTACTAGAGGGAGGGACTGTCTTTGAAATGTACTGGTGGGACACCTGGAAAGCAGCTAGGCAGACATTAGATATAGACCATAAAGCAAAAGAAGTTCAAAATGGATGTGCCGGCTAGCTATAGATGTTCACACCATTAAAAAAAATAGAGGGAGAACAGGTATCTCACAGCTATGGCAAAGATGGGAATTCTTAAACAAACAAGCAATAGAGAATACCATGTAAGATAAAAGAAAATTTTGACTAAGTAAAATTAAGATGTTTCACAAAAATAATATCAGTGGAGATAAAATTTAAAAAGAAATGAAAAAATAATTGCATCAAATTTCACTGGCATCCCAAACTTTTTGTGAATTGACATATTTAACCAAGAGTCAATCCTCAATAGATAAGTGCTCAGGGGTTTTCATCAGAAGAATTGTCAGCTCTAAATGACCGCATGAAAATGTGTTCCAGAAATATATAGTGAAAGAAATAATTGCAAATTAAAATAGTTTTCAAGTTTTATCTCACAGCATTCAAACTGGTAAAGACAAAAAATGATAGAAATAGTCCATGTTGGAGGGAGTATGAGAAGACAAACACATTGATACACTGTTGGTAGAGCTGCATTGGTAAATCCATGCCTTGTGGATTTCAGCTCGGAATTATGAAGGAAAACTAGGCAAATTATTCCTGCCTTTTGACCCAGCAATCTCAGTTCTGAGCATAAAGCTCAAAGAAGTCAGCAACAGAAACAAAGGTCCAATCCACACCATAGAATTCATAGCAGTACTCCTTGTAGTAGCAAAGAATTGGAAACAAGCATTTAATAAATATTTATTGATTAACTGATTTATTGGTTGGACAAAGCAGTTGCCTATCAACTGGGAAATGGCTGACATATGAGATAATATATCTAAAGCACTTTAAAAATCTTTATAAAATATATAAATATAAGTTTATATAAATGCATAAATAGTTCTATGCTTATATATTACTTTATATAGATATTAGTTTATCTTGCTATTTTTATAATGGAATGTTGCTACGTATTTTTAAAAAATGATTAAAATGAGTAATTTAGGAAAACATGGGAAGATTTGCATGAATTGATACAAAACAAATAAGCAGAATCAAAAGAAACTATGTGCAATAGCAACAGCAATGTAAATGAATAAAAGAAGTCAAACTATGAGTAATTGAAATCAGTGATGATAAATATGACAAAAAAGGAAAATAGCAATTGTTGGAGGAGCTGTGGAAGGACAAGCACACGAACGCACTGATATAATGTGATAAATTCATTCAACTATTCTAAAATATATTTGGAATCATATCAAGGTCACTATGTTGTATAAACCTTTTGATTCAGTGATATAACCATGAGGACAAAGGGAAAGATCCCATATGTACAAAGATATTGGTAGCAGCACTTTAAGTAGTAAAGAACTAGAAAAAAAATTAGTGCCCATCAATTAGAGAATGACTGAACAAACTGTGGTTTATTAATGTAATTGGATTTTACCGTGTCATAAGAAATTATGAATATGACAGATTTATAGACATTGGAAAAAATCATCAGAATTGATGCAGAGTTAAGTAAGCAGAAACAAGAGAACAGTTTACATGATAACCATAATAATAATGTGATGAAAAATGACTTTGGAAGAACTCTCTCCAAAGCAGCCACCAATCATGACTTCAAAAGACTGATAATGAAACATACTTCCCACCTTTGGGCAGCAAAGTGATAGGCCAGACCTATAGAATCAAACATGCATTTTCAGACAAGTTCAGTGAATTGATTTTTTTTTCTTGATTAAATGCATTTATTAGAAGGGAGGGCATCTATTAGGTGGCAGGGGTAGCTGGACTTCAAGATCAACATAATCTTCAATTTGCATTCTTCATGACATCATCACTAAAGTATTGGACCTGGACTCAGGAAGACCTCAGTTCATATTTGGCCTCCAACACTTGCTAGCTGTGTGATCTTGGGAGAGTTACTTAATCTCTTTCTGTCTCAATTTCCTCATCTGTAATAATAGAACCTGCCCCCAAGGGTATAAAAATAAGATATTGAGTTAATACCCTCCCAGGGATGAAATGAGATATTTAGTCTTTTACAAATCTTAAAACACTACATAAATGCTAGCTATTATTCCCTCCCAACTCTCCTGAGAGACTGTTACATCAAACCTTCCCGCTCCCTTCTCATCTCTCTCATCTTTAAGTATTCCCTGGCTCCTTCTCCATTACCAACAAACATGCCCAAGGTGCCCCCATCAAAAAAATGCTTTACTTGATCTTCCATTTTTCAAGCTGTGCTCCTATATTTATAATTCTTTTCCTAAAAAAAGTCATCTGTAGTTACTGACTCCACTTTCTTGCAACCATTTCACTTCTAACCCTATCTCTCTACTAAACTAAAACTGCTTTCTCAAAAGTTACCCATGAACTTTTAACCCCTATATCTAATGGCCTTTGTCATAACCTCTCTTGATCTCTCTTCAGCTTTTAATACAGTACTATTGGCCACCCCATCTTTTTGGACACTCTTCATTTGGCTTCCATGTTGCTATTGTCATTTGGTCCTCCTTAGTCTTTGATTTCTCCTCAGAGCCCTTTCCTGGATTATTAGCCATTTCCTGCTGCCAAAACATAGATGTTGCCCAATGTGCTGTCTTTTTCTCTGTTATTTATTCTTCTCTCTTGGTAATCTCATCTGATCCTGTGAAACTGGTGACCATCTTTATATATAAGGCTTCTAAATTTATATGTCCAGCTCCATTATGTCATCTGAATTTCCTTTCCCATGCCACCAAGTACCTGCTGGATGTCCCTTCAGCATCTCAAACTTAATATGTCCACAATGGAAGTTGTTTTCTTCCTATACTAAACTTGTCTTTATTTTACACCTCCATTTTTCTGTTTAGGATACCACTCTCCCAGATATTCTTGACTCTTCCCTTTCCCTTACCCCATATATCTAATAGGTTGTCAAATTCTCTCAATTCTACCTCCACCAAATCTCTTACATCCATTATTTTTTCTTTGGTTATCTATCACAGTACCTACCACAAAATAACTGCTTAATTAATGCGTATTTATCTCTTTTGGTCAGGTCTTCATAACCTTTCACCAGGGCTACCATAATAGCTTTTAATTGGTCTCCCTGCTTCTAATCTCTTCCCTCTCCAATTCATCCTCTTACTAAGGGACAGGTCACTTTCCTGCTCAAAAACCTTGTGCAGCTCCCTATTATTTCTCAAAATTCAAACCTCTCAGTCTGACTTCTACAACCTTCTATAATATCACTCCAGTCTATTTTCTTGCTTTATTTCTCATTATCTGCCTTCATATATTCTGCCTTCCATCTAGAACTAGACTATAGCTATTTTCCTGGTCCAACATTCTATCTCTGCTTGTCACAAACTGAAATCTACTCCTCTCTCATCTTTGCCTTTCAGAATACTAATCTTCCTTCAGAGATCAACCCTGGGGCCAACTCTTCTATAAAATCTTGCTTGATCCCTGATTCCTCCTGATTCCCAGTCTGCTCTTCCTACTCACATTGCTTAATGTATCCTACCAATGGAATGTAAACTTCCTGAAGACAAGACCTACCTCATCAATATATCTGTATCCCCAGCATCTTTATATCTGCAGAACTTTGCATGTAACAGTCACTTACTGTATAAAATGTTTGCTGAATTGAACTTGACTCTTCTGAGAACTAACTTTGAGAAGGCTGATCTTTGCCTGGCAGCAGGGATTTGGACCCAGCAATTCTTCAAGATACAAGTTATTCAGATACAATTACTCAGATTACTTTGTTTCACTGCCATATCGATATTCAGGAGTTCATTTGAGCTTGTCTCTATTCATTTAGCTCCACAGATAATTTTATGTTTGGTTTCCTGATAATTCTTCATTTAAACTGGAGTGTAACTCTGGTAATATAGAATTGTGGGAGAACCCTGCATTAGCATAAATAAGATTGAAATCCACATGTCAGGTACTATAATCAATTCTGTCAGTGCAATCACAGTTAGAAGAAACACTTGCGATGAGGTTATTGATGCCTGAAGTCCTTGGACAATTTCAGAATAAGAGAAGTTGATAAGTTGACCTCTCTTTTCTTGTTGACAATGAGATAGACACTTCTGCCACACAGTTTTCCACACATCAAAATTGGGGAACACCGCAATGCCTTTATTCAAACTAGAAATACTGTCAAAACTCTATGATGGTAGTTCAGCTAAGAATTATGGAGAACTTATGCAAATACACTTGTATTATCTGAAACATTTGAGATAATGGTGTACAGGAATAAAAGTGAAAATAGTTTATTCACCCCCCCAACTAATATTTGGTATTTATGAAAGACTTTAAGGTTTGTAAAATGTTTTTCACCCATTATCTCATTTGGGACTCATAGCAACATTAACAGATAGGTACTCCTCAGGTGGGCAGCACCCTGGACAGAGGAATGATCCTGGAGTCAGTAACTGACCTCAGATGTTTCCTATTATTTTTGACCCTGTCAAACTTAATCTCTGTCTGCTTCAGTTTCCTTGTCTGTAAGTGTGGATAATAACTTCACCTACCTCCCAGGGTTGTTGTTGGGCAGATCAAATGAGATAATATTTGTAAAATGCTTAGCACAGTGCCTGGAACATGGTAGGCACTTTATAAATGTTTGGTCCCTTTCTCATATCTAAGCCTCTTAGAATCCCTAGCTCTTTCCAAGGCATAATTAGATGCCACCTCTTCCTCAAGGTCTTTCTGGATGTCTCCAGTTGTTACTGATCCCTCTTACCCCCTGCCCCAATTTATCCATTTACATATGGTATTTATGTATCTGTATATATCATATATGCGCCACCCCCAGTAAAACGTATTGAAGGCAGGGACTATTTCTGTTTTTCTTTCTGCCTTTGTATCAGTATACTGTCAGGTACATAGTAAGTGTTTAATAAATGTTTCCTAAAGGAGTGAATGAGTGAATGAATAGTATCACTATTTTCTAGTGAGGAAACCAAGGCTCATAGAAACAAACTGACTTACCCTGAGTCACACAGATGGTAAGTGACAGAACCAGCATTTGAACCCAGTCTATGTGACCACACTGCCTTTGACTCTACTGAATCCAAAAACATCACTCTTTCAATAATATCATGCTGCCTCCCACAGCTTTACTAAGATGACAGTCAAGTCAACAAGATTGTATTAAGTGATTATTATGTACTAGGTATTGTGTTAAGGGCTGGGAATATAAATAAAAGCAGAAAAAGCCCTCAAGAAACTTATAATCTATTTTGTTTTGCTTCGAGGGTTTCCTTTTCACTTATTATGACATAAGAATCTTTTCCCCAATAACATGCACACTAGAGAACACTGGACAATTACACACAGTTTTAGTGTTATTTATCTAGTCTAGCCCACAGACTGACTTTTTTAATTTTTTAATTAATTTTAATTTTTTTGTTCAATGGAAGATAGCTTCAGCAATTATTCTTTGTAATGCAATTTGAGCTTTTTAAGTAATAAGCCACTCTTTAGTTTACTTTTTATTACATCCCCTAATATCCTTGATCTATTTAGTGTTCCAAATAAATATTGTTACAATTTTATTTATCTCATTCTACAAACCATGCCATTGGAGATATGGGTGGTATAATACTAAATTAGTATATTGGGTAGTATTGTAATTTTTATTATATTAGCTAGTCATGAATTTTGCAAATTATTCTAGGAACTTGCATTCTAATGAGGGAAGACAACATACTAAAAGGAAGCAGAAAGAGGGAGGAAGGCTCAGGACTATTGTAGAAAAAAAAAAGTCCATAGATTCAGGAGTGCAATTTGAAGAGGAATGAAGATATGACTGACCTATGGATACTTCCTAAAAGAGATATTCTGGAAGAAACCAACCAGTCAGGGGTACAGGCCATAGGAGGGAAGGGTACTTTTAATGTCTGAAGCCCAGCAGCAAAGTGAACTTCCAGGGTAAGAAGACTAATAATAGCTCAGTAGAGAAAAGTCAAGGAGAGTCAGAAATGCCATCTGAAGAGGAATGAAGAAGAATTAGGATGCCTTTAATATAAGAACATAGGATATTAGAGCTGCAAGGTACTTGCAAAATTATTTAGAGATGAGGCAACTGAGACCCAGAGAGGTAAAATACTTGCCATAGGGTCCCAGAGCAAGTTAATGATAGAACTGCAAGTAAATTGCAGACTCCTGACACCTAGGTTAGTGTTTTCCCTTACCAAATGAGAACTTATGGGACAGCCCTCAAGGCCCTCTCCCCCATCCCAGTCAAACATCTCAGCAGCATCCCCAAAAAACAAACAAAAAAACCCCAACACACTATATTTTGTAATGGTGGAGTTTGTTTTCAACAAATGATAGCCAACAAGTATATAATTCCTTAAGGTTTACAAAATTATATATATATATATGTATATATATGTATAAATATATATGTGTATGTATGTATATACAGTATATTTATTGTTTCCTTTTTAAAAAAAATATTTATTTTTAGTTTTTAACATTGATTTCCACAAGATTTTGAGCTACAATTTTTTTCTTTCCCTGTCTTTCCCCTATCCCCCACCCCAAAATAGTAAGCCTACTGAATACCCATTCACCCAATCTGCTCTCTCTTATAACCTCCCCCTTCACCCCCTTAACTTTCTAGTAGGGCAAGATAAGTTTCTATACCCTAGTAACTGTATATTTTATTTCCCAGTTGCATGTGAAAAAAAAAAAACAAATTTTTAAACACTTGTTTTTAAAACTTTGAGTTACAGATTTTTTTCCCTTCTTCCCTCCTCACCCCCCCCCCCAGGAAGATAAGCAATTCAATATAGATTGTACATGTGTAGTTATCCACATCATTTCCACAGTAGTTATACTGTGAAAGACTAACTATATTTCCCTCCATCCTATCCTACCCCCCACTTAATCTATTTTCTACTTTAACCCTATCCCTTTTCAAAAATGTTTTCTTCTAACTACCCTCTCCCCAAATCTTCCCTCCCTTCTATCATCCCACCTCTTATCCCCTACCATCCTATTTTCCCATAGGGTAATATTGAGTGTATATGTTATTCCCTCTTTAGGCCAAATTCAATGAGAATCAGGTTGTCCCATTCCCTTTCACCTTCCTGCTCTTGTCCTCCATTGTAACAGTTTTCTCTTGCCTCTTTTATATGAGATAATTTACCCTAATCTATCGCTCCCTTTCTTCTTCTCCCAATAAATTCCTCTTTCACCTCTTAATTTTATTTCAGATATCATCCCTTCATATTCAACTCATACTGTGCCCTCTGTCTATGTATACATGAACATACAAATGCCAACACTCTCATATATATTTGTATATACATACATTGTCCTATACACACATATAAATGTATGTGTGTGTGTATATATATATATATATATATATACATACATATTTATTCCCTTCAACTATCTTCATACTGAGAAAAGTCTTATGAGTTACAATTATTGTTTTTCCATATAGGAATGTAAATAGTTCAACTTTAATAAGTTCCTTATGTTTAAAAATTCTTTTTCCTGTTTACCTTTTCATGCTTCTCTTGCTTCTTGTATTTGAAAGTCAAATGTTCTGTTCAGCTCAGGTTTTTTCATCAAGAATGCTTGAAAGTCCTCTATTCCACTGAATGACCATATTTTCCCCTGTAGCATTATACTCAGTTTTGCTGGGTAGGGATTCTTGATTTTAGTCCTAGCTCCTTTGACCTCCAGAATATCATATTCCAAGCCCTTTGATCCCTTAATGTAGAAGCTGCTAGATCTTGTGTTATCCTGATTGTGTTTCCACAATACTCAAATTGTTTCTTTCTGACTGCTTGCAGAATTTTCTTTTTGACCTGGGAACTCTGGAATTTGGCTATATATTTCTTGGAGGCTTTTGATGCAGGGGTTCTGACTTCAATGTCTTCCTCCAGCTTCATTCCTTGATCATTTTTGTCCCCAAAAAAGGATTCTATGATCTGTTTGTGCTTCCATTGCTTGCTCATATTGGCAGCCAACTACTTGACTTTTGAGCTCTTTGCAACAGTAGAATTCTGCTTCCAGAATGGAGAGAGCTATGTCCCAAATTGATGGGGTTTTTGCTGCTGCCAGAGGCATTAGATGGGCACCCTCTCTACAACCCCCACATGCTCTGGCTCCACTGGTCACAAACCCCAGGACCACTACCCAAGACCACAATCTGGATCCAAGCAGGTCACAGCAAGAGCAATTACCCTCTGAATGGTCACTTGGCCCCCTACAATCTGCAGGCCAGGAGCTCCGGAAGCAGCCCCTTGGTAGCGGCTACACCCACTGTGCCTTCTCCACTTCTCAATCTGGGGGTAGCAGCCAGACCACACTCTTCTAACCTCCCCTGGACCAACCAAGTTCCACACTGACCTTTTACTTTATCTCTGGCATTTATGGATTGAGAAGTCTGGAAACCACTATAGCTGCTGGTGATTTATTCTCAAGAAGTCTGCTCTAGCAGCCACTCATTGGGGCTACCCTGGGGGTAAAACCCCGGCTCAGGCATGACTGCCCTTGGTTCCCAACATGCTGCGATGGACGCGCTATGATGGACACGCTGCAATGGACCCTTCCTGTCAGCCTGCTGGGCTTCCTTCAGCAGGAGATTTGTTTCTCTCTGTCTCTTTGTGGGTTCTGTAGCTCTAAAGTTTGTTTAGAGTCATTTTTTTTACATGTATTGGAGGAGGTGGAAGCCAGAGCTGCAAGGAAGTCCTATTTCTACTCTGCCATCTTGGATCCACCTTATCTATCTATCTATCTATCTATCTATCTATCTATCTATCTATCTATCTATCTATCATTACATTCCATCCTCCTATTATTTTCCCAATTTAATAGATGAAAAAACTAAGGCAGATAGAGCTTAAGTGATTTGTCCAGGTTTGCACAGCTAGTTAGTGTCTGAGGAGGGATTCTTTTTTTTTTTTAATAATTTTTTCCCAGTTGCATATAAGAACAATTTTTAACATTTGCTTTTTGTTTTGGTTTGTTTTTTTTTTTAATTTTGAGTTAAGGAGGGATTCTAACCCATGTCATCCTGACTCCAACTGGTATAACAGACCTCTGTTTAACTAAGGGCAATGAACACAAAGGGATCAGGATCTCCCGTATGTGGTAAGGGAAAGATTTTTACAGTCAAAAGAAAGAACAAAGAAGGTAGGAGACTAGGACAAAGAGAAAGAATACAGGAACATTAGATTTATTAGATTTTAAAGTTTCATTTCCTCATGAGCTCTCTGCTCCCCACAGCAGTTTCTGATGTTCACCCTAGTATAAGGTGATAGTAAGAGATGATAGCAAATCTTTTCTGACTGTATCATATTTTTTTCTCTATAATCACAAAATAGTAAAGAGCAGTTGATGCTAGAAATAGAGCCTGTGCCAATAACAGCACATGTTTCCTGCAGTGGTCTGCAGAGTGCGGTTTTAGGGAATTGGAGGATGAAAATATCTTCACTTTGTTGTTTTTATTTGGGGGAGGGGTCGTAAGGGGGACAGTGTGCTGATCCTCTGGAGGCCATTCTTAGGAGCAACTCTATTTTTAAGTGATTCAAATATAAGCGCACTTCAGTCACTACAGTAGGCAAAGTAAATTGGTATACAAAGGAAATCAGAGTATTCAGATAATTTAAGCCCCCAAAAGAAAAGTCTATGATGGGAGAAATTTTGCTGGTTCAGCCTGAAATGACCATTTTGGTCGTGTAGATATGGAATACTTCAATGAATGTGTCATGTTACTGCTGTGGGTCCTCCACTGGTGCAAATCTTAATCCCTTGCTGTTCAGTTATTTTCAGTCAATCATAGAGAACCTATACAACTCATTGGGAACCTTTATTCAGTTCTATTCACATTTTTGTGAATGCCAGTGCAACTCTCAGTTTATCCATTTGTAGAATCACCCATCACACTGAATGACAGAATTTCAGAGTTGGAAAGGACCTGGGGACCCATCTCATCTAACCAATAACTAAACAAGAATCTCATCTACACCACACCCAGTATGTGATCATGCAACGTTTGCTTGAAGACTTCTAGGGAGAGGGAATCTACCAGTTCTGGAGGTAATCCATTCTACTTTGGGATATCTCTAATTGTTAGGAAGATTTTTCTTATGTCAAGCTTAAATTTGTAACCTCCATCCCCATTGGGGCTAAAAAGAACTTGATATTTTTTCAAGGCCTTGAAGATACCTATCATGTCCCTTAAGACTCAACAGCAAAAATATTTTTTAAATTATCATTATTATTATTGCGGTAGCTCCACTATATGCAAGATTTACATTAAGTTTCATTTGACAAACAGGTGTGGATAGAGAACTAACTGGCCTTAAATTCAGAAAGATATGGGTTCAAGTCCTGTCTCTGTCATGCTGGTAGGTCTCTTAATCTCTCAATGCTTCAAACAACCTCTAAAATGATCATTTGAAGGGAAATCACTTCTCTACATTGGTGGATAGATAGAGGTAGATAGATGATAGATAGATAGATAGATAGATAGATAGATAGATAGATAGATAGATAGATAGATAGACAGATAGATAGATGATAGACATAGCTATATATTTACCTTTTGTATTTATTTACATATATTATATATTTTACATGTATGTGTATTGTACATATACGTACATACATATATAGACATATTTTTAAAGTAAAGATTATGATTGGGAGGAAGGAATCATAGGTCTGAACCAAAAAAGGACTAGTCACTCTGCCCTAGCCCTAGCCAACTGGCAAACTCCCCTTTCATTCAGGTGTGACCTCCACAACTGGACATCACATTACACTTTCAATTGGTTGTACTCACTGTCCTCCCTATCTTTCTAAGACTCTAAAATGTTGATCCCTAAAATGACATCATTGTTTTTAAAAAGTTCCAAGATATTCCTCCCCATGTAAGCAAAGGCTGAGGGTTGTTATCACATCTCCCAAGAGGAGAAACAAACTAAGAAAAGAGCTGCTTAGCAAACAGATTGTGACAGCAAAGAAGGCAGGAGGGGGGAAAAAACATAAAACATAATCCATGTTGTCAAAAACAAGAAAGATAAGTCTATTTGCCATTGAGGTTGTCAGCAAACTACACAAAACTTAAATCAGCCTGCCTCAAAACTCTCTACTCCCAGACTTCTCTCTCTAATC
The DNA here is from genome assembly GCF_028583685.1 of Petaurus breviceps papuanus. Lineage (NCBI taxonomy): Eukaryota > Metazoa > Chordata > Mammalia > Diprotodontia > Petauridae > Petaurus > Petaurus breviceps. The sequence goes on from NW_027185764.1 coordinate 67,207,164, forward strand.
TATTTACTTCTTCATCCCTGATGGGGGCAAAGTAGAACTGATTTGTGAATGTTAATGGATTTCTCTAAGCAGTCCGGAGGCTCCTTTGGTTGGGGGGTATATTTCTAGACATTACTGATGAGCTCCTATGCTTTTAATCTATTTCCCTTTTTTTCCTTGGTATACCAGGTACACAGCTGGACATACAAGGTAGGACCAATCCTGATTTACCCTCCTCATACAACCTTCAAGGTTGGGGATGATTTGGGAATATTATTACCTTCAGCTTATATAATTAATAATAATAATAATATTTATATGGAACTTTAAGTTTTACACTTTACATTCTCTCTTTATTCTCTCATTTGAACCTCACAACACTCCTACAAAATGGTTGCTTTGATTATCCCAATTTTATAATTGAGGAATCTGAGGATGAAAGCACTTAAATGACTCACCCAGGATTACACATTTTAACTCAGGGCTTCCTGACTTCAGGTTCAGTGCTTTAACTACTGTACCCCTTAAATAATTTATACTTCCATAATGTGATGATCAAAGGACTAATTTAGGATCCAGGATAATCAATTCAATAGTCAATTATTAAGTGCTGAGGGATACAAAACAAAAAATGTGAAAATGCCATGCAAGACACACACACACACACACACACAAAAACAGGGTGAATTGATAAGGGGGAAAAACCATTAATTACAAAAGTTATCAGGGGAAAAGTCAGGAGAGAGGACCCCAAGGAGCTGAATGAACCTTGAAAGAGGACGAAGATTTAGGGAGGCAGAGATGAGGAAGTAGTTTATTCTAAGCAAGGGGGACTACTTTAGCAAGAGTGTAGAATCAGGAGACAGAATTCAGGGGACAGCTAGCTCCAGTTTCACAGACATACAGAGTATGTAGAGAGTAGTATGAACTAAATAAGGCTAGAAAGGCAGGTTATAGAGGGATTCAAATGCTGCACTGAGTTTACCCTGGATGTGATAAGAATTTACCCTGGAATCAGGAAGCCTTGAGTTTGAATCCTACCCCAGAACATACTAGCTGTGTGACTGAACAAATCATTTAACCTCTGTCTGTCTCAGTTTTCTCATCTTAATAGGTAGAGAAGAAAATCGCAGACTACTCCAGTATCTCTGCCAAGAAAACCCCAAATGGGGTCACAAAGACTCAGACACAACTAAAAAAACAATTGAACAACAACAAAATGAGGATAATAATGTCACCTACCTCATTGGGCTGTGGAGAAGACAGTCTATTTAAGGAGGAAATATTGAGGAGATAATCTATTTAAAGTATTTTGCAAATCTTAAAGTGCTACATAAATATTCTTATTATTCCCAACACTTATGTATGTGTTACATAGTATCCCTCAATAAATTGTTGCTAACTTGAGAAAGATCCAAGAGAAAAAGGATTGAGGAAACGACTATTGCAGCCATCAAAGAACTGCACAATTTGAGAGCTGGAAGAGAGATCATCTGGTTCGTCCAACACACATATAAAAGGAATCCTCACCGAGGCTTTACCTGAAAACTAACAAGGGAGGGCAACACCACCATCTCTTGAAGAAGCCCACCTACTTTTGGACGGCTCTAATTTTTAGGTCATTTTGGTCTTTATTTTGTTTGTTTTTTTCTGGATTCAAGTTTAAAGTCTCCTCTTTATAACTTCTACACAAAGATCCTATTTCTACCTTCAGGAGTCAAAAAGAAGAGATAGAATCCCTCCTCCATGTGGCAAAGGTGCTTCATTTCCTAGACGGCAGCCATCTGTGCATTTATCTAAGTCATTTATAAAATACTAAACAGCATAGGACCTAGCATAGATCCCTGGAGTATCCCACTGGAGACTGGCATTGAACCATTAACAAATACTCTTTGAATTCGGCCATTCAACCAGTTCTAAAATCAATCTAATTGCCTTATTATTTAGTCCACACTCATTCATCTCCACAAGAATAGTAAAAGATATTTTATCAGGGGCGGCCAGGTGGCTCAGCGAGTAAGAGCACTGGCTCCAGTGTTGGGATGACCTGGAGATCGCATCCTGGGCTCAGACACTCAGCACCACACCCAGAAATAACTGGCCGTGTAGCCTTGAGCAAGTTACTTAACCCCGATTGCTTAAAAAAAAAAAAAAAAGATATTTTGTCAAAAAATCAAAGTAAAAACTATATCCACGGCATTCCTCTCATCTATTAATTTAGTAAACCCTCTCTAAAAAGGAGATAAGGTCATCCTGGCAAATCTTGGAGGTGTTTTTTTTTTTTTTGGTATTTGTTTTTTTAATGAAACCATTCTAGCTATTTGTAATTACTTCTCTCTCTTTCCAGGTAGGTCATGAAGTAGATAGAGTATTGGGCCTAGTATCAGGAAAACTTATCTTTCTGAGTTTAAATCTGGCCTCAGATACTTATTAGCTGTGTGACCCTGGGCAAGTCATTTAACCCTCTTCACCTCAGTTCCTCATCTATAAAATGAGCTGGAGAAGGAAATGGCAAGCCACTCCAGTATCTCTGCCAAGAAAACCCCAAATGGGGTCATGAAGAGTCAGACACAACTGAAACAATTGAACAATAACAACAATTTCTAGAACTTTGACAACTATCTCTTTCATAATTCCCTTCAAGAATTTTTTGGGCATAAATGTGAAACTCACTGGCCTATAGTTCACACACTTTGTTCTCTTTCCTTTTTTGAAAATCGGGACATTTGCTTTTGTTCAAAAGTATGGTACTTCCATTTTACAAAATCTCTTAGATATCACTGAGAGTACCTTGGTGATCACATCTCAGTGCTTCCAGTGCTTCAAGACACAGTTCATCTGGGCCAGGTATCTTGAATTAATTAAGGGAAACCAGTCTTTATCTCTCTTTACTTATCTTGAATATCAGCTCTGTATTAGTCATTTTTGTTCTATCATTTCCAGTGTAAAGTTCATTCATTCCCCTTTGCAGAGAAAGCAAGAAATAAAGTAAAAAATTTGCCTTCTCTCTGTTGCCAGCAATTATCATTCTGCCTCAGCAAAAGAAAGATCCTAACCCTCCAATCGTTCCTCTTTCTTCTCCTTTTATCCCATTGGTGGTAGCCTTTGAATTCTAGACTTAGCTTTCCTACTGTCTATCTATGTGACCTCAGACAAGTCATTTAACTTTTTTGAGACTCAATTCCATTATCTAGAAAATGAATGGTGAAGCTAGGTGGTGCAGTGGGATTGAACACTGGGCTTGGAATCAGTAAGACTTATTTTCATAAGTTTGAATCCAGGCTGAGACACTTACTAGCTGTGTGACCCTGGGCAAGTCACTTAACCCTGTTTGCCCCAGTTTCTCTTCTGTAAAGTGAGCTGGAGAAGGAAAACCCCAAATAGGGTCATGAAGAGTCAGGCATGACTGAAACAACTCAACAACAAAAGAAAACTAAGGAATTGGACTAGATTATCACCAAGATTCTATTCAGCTTTGATCTGAATTCTGTATCTAATTAAGATTCTGTAATCTAATTTGATCCTGGCAATAACTCTATGAAGTAGTCAGTTTTCCCCAGTTTATAGATGGGGAAACTGAGACAGTAAGGTTAGGTGACTGGCTCTAAGTCACAATGACAAGTGAGCGGCAGAGGTGACATTCATCCAGTATTCTCCATGACCTCTGCTGTTTCCAGATAGCTGTTTGCCAAACGAGGCTTTCGGAAAGCCTGAATCATGTAATACCCAATACCGAGGCTACCCTTAAGACTTCAGAGGCCACTTACTTAAGACTTACACTCAGGCTACTAAGACACACAAAGGGAAGTGGAGCATTGTATCAATTGTCCAAATAATTTAGAAGTAGGGGGGGAAAGTCACTATTGAGGAAAATAAGGGACTTGGGGCATGAATCAACTGATTACCTAACCATTGTAATTAAAAGAACTAAATAACTGCTCAACCATAAACTTTTGTTGCTCTGTATAAATGCAGCCTAGGAGAAAGAAGCCAATTTGCAAGGAACTGAATTGCAGACTCCCTATAAGGTAAGCAAGCCTTTGCCCAACTACCTTTCCAAAACTAAGGAAAACCTCAGACAATCCAGCCATCCATTCGAGTCATTACCCTGTTTCCTGTTACAGGTAGTTGAATTTAGAAAACTACAACTAAGCTATCTGAAATTCATCACTGCCTCAAATGGAACTATCTAATTGAAGGCATCTAATTGAGTCCATTTATCTACAATAACTAAGTGGTACTCACAAACCTATAAGAAAAAAAAAGTACCTATTCATCTAAGTATTAGCTCTTTTGTGATCTTATCATTCTTCTAAGAGACACAGTCACCAACAACTAAATGCCATGGCTAGTAGGAGTCTTAGATAAATTATGGGCAATCCATTTAACCATTCTGAACTTCAGTTTCTTCATCTACAAAACGGGGATAATAATGCCCATAGTGGCCTATTAGGGTTGTAAGGCCTGGAGAAAGATAATTCATCATTCACTTTGTAAACTTCCAAGTGCTATATAATTTTCCATTGGTTTTGTTACTGTATCATCCATATCATCACTACTACTACTATATGAACCATTATTACTACTACTAATGTCCTGGATATGGATATCCTCTCATATCTTTCAATCTACCAGAGAAGGCGATCAAAACCTTAACCATTTAACAATAATTAAAACTCAGATTTATATAGCAGCCTACAGTTTGCAAGATACTTTCCTTAGAACAACCCCTTGGGGCAGTTATTGCAATTTTTATTCCCATGTTAGAGATGAAAAATTTGAGCCTCACAGAGGAGAGGTAATTTAATTATGGTAACACAATAATCACATGATCAGGAGAGAATCCAAATCCAGATCTCCTGTCTTCAAGGCCAGTATGTCTTGTACTATAGGTGCTGCCTCCCTCAATGTATACTATAAGAAGTATTTTTGAATGGATGAATGAATGAATGAATGAATGAATGGTCTATATTTGGACCAGTATTAAAAGGCTAAGAACTAGACCTCAGTCCTTGATTTTCTGATTCCAAACCCATTTTACAACACTGCCTTCTAAGTTGCCTCTATAGCAACATCTAAAGATAATGGAAATTGGAAGTCTAAGGAACTTAAGCTCATTCTTACTATACTTTTGCAGAGTTATAGAATAGGGTTATTAGGCATGTATATGCCCTGACTCCTGACAGTGATATACTTACTCTAATAAAGGATAGAACACCTATAATGTTGGCATTGCTAAGAAGACATCAGACTCCAGAAATCTCTGTCTAGCTAACCAAGCAGAATTCCAGAATTCTATTACCAGAATTCAACAATCTCAGTGACATAGTATTTGATGTAATAGAGATTTCTGGAAAGAATAACTCAACAGGAGTAAAAACATCTTGCTAAGAAATCATGGAGGGTACAGTGGATAGGAAGACCTGAGTTCAAATCTGGCCTCAAACATTTACTAGCTGTGTGACCCTGAGCAAGTCACTTTACTTCTTTGCCTTTGTTTCCTGTCTGTAATATGAGCTGGAAAAGGAAACAGCAAACCACTCCAGTATTTTTGCCAAGAAAACCCCAAATGGTGCCACAAAGAGTCAGAGAGGACTGAACAACAATAAAAGTCACATGGAAATATGGGACTAAATTAGAATGTTAAAGGACCTAGCATGGAATGTCCTTTCCCAGGTCTGAATCCAAGCACTGTGAACTGGGACTTTCACAACTATTTCCACTCCCCTGCTGACCTCTTTTTCTTTTCTTTTTGGAGGGGCAATTGGGGTTAAGTGACTTGCCCAAAGTCATGTGGCTAGTAAGTGTTAAGTATCTGAGGTCGTATTTGAACTCAGGTCCTCCTGACTCCAGGGCCAGTGCTCTATTCACTGAGCCACCTAGCCACCCCTTGACCTCTTTTTCAATATAAGAACTAGCCAAATTAACTCTGTCACTGCTCCTGAAAAGGATATATCAATGTATTCCTCCCTGTAGTTCCACTCACCAACCTTCCAAACCTCTCTGCCACCATTCCCTCTTATGTGTTGTCTTCCAGGATTAGAATGTAAGACCTTTTGTATTCACTTCTATAGTTGAATCTCAAGCATTTTAGCACAGCACTTGGCACATAGTAAGCACTTTCCTCCAAAATAAGCCCTTGAGGTAGGTAGGTCAAGTATTATTATCCCTATTTTACAAATTAGGAAACTGAGTTAAGAGAAAGCTGAAGGGGCAGCCAGGTAGCACAGCGAGTGAGAGCACTGGCTCCAGTGTCAGAACGACCTGGAGATCGAATCCCCGGCTCCAACACTTAGCACCCACCCAGAAACACCTGGCCGTGTAACCTTGAGCAAGTTACTTAACCCCACTTGCTTAGGGGTGGCCAGGTGGCTCAGCGAGTAAGAGCACCGGCTTTAGTGTCGGGATGACCTGGATCAAATCCGGCCTCTGATACTCAGTACCACATCCAGAAATACCTGGCCCAAGGTGTAACCTTGAGCAAGTTACTTAACCCCAATTGTTTTAAAAAAAAAGAGAGAGAGAGAGAAAGCTGAAATTCCATGTCCAAGGTCACAGCTAGGATTCAACAGAATTGAATCAGGTCCTACAAACCCAATCCTTTCCACTTCATCAAACTGAATTGCATGGAAATGTCCCAAGGAATTTTGTTGTCGTTTCATTTCTATTAACTTCAGTTTCCTCACCTCCCAAGAGATAAAGAATTCTTAAGTTCAAAGATGGTCACTGGGCTCCCAGTGGGAGATTTCCTTAGCAGAATCATCTTAGAGAAGGAAATAAGAAATGCCTTGTAGCTAAATGACTGACTTAATGGAATGAGCTTTGACCCTGAAGTCAAAGGACCTGGGTTCAAATCATGTCTATGACATTCTGCATCATCTTGGGTAAGCTATTTAATCTTTCTGGCCCTTAGTCTGAAAAAATAAGAGGATTGAGTTAAATGGCTCCTGAGGCCTCTTCATCCTAGGATTATTCCACAAAGGATATCTCATTTTTACACATTATCTGCTTTGATCTCTTTATTTCATAGGTGGGAAAGCCCAGAAGAACACAGTTAGCTCTTTTAACTTATAGAGATGGTCCCTCAAATCACCTCGTAAAATCTAACTCATAAAAGGGATGATAAAACTTTGTCTTCCCTCTATCCCCCACAAGGCCCCATCACTGTGCATTCACTTCTCTAAGGAATATATTGGCATCCCAAAAGGTATTGATTTCAGGGGCACAGAAGTGCTAGAGAAAGAAAATATTAATTGATTTTATTACCTGCACAAGAATGGAGAAGGGAGGGAGAAAGCACAACAAGGCCACTTTTGTTTGGAGGATAAAACCAAAATTATTGGCTGAGTAAGGCTAAATTAAGCATTTAAAGTTCAGCATTCCCAGAATGCTGACAGTGCAGGCTAAGATCAATACCAAAACAATTTGCACTGAGGGGAATCCTGGCCCTGGTTATTACCTACTAATTATACTAAGTTTTCTGTTAAATTGGTTTAACTATTCAAAGACTGAATCATAGACAAACTTGTTAGCAATGTCAAAACAGGGACAGAGACAGGTATCAGTCATACATTCAAAAAATCAGTCCACTCAATTGTGAGCAAGAAATGAGAGAAAAGGGGAGATTCTTTTTTTTTTTGAAGTAGCACCCCTTTATTGAAGCTTATGGATGTGCTGGACATTTGGCCCCTAATGACTGAAGATGACATAGAGATGCATTGGCAATAGCAGGCAACATGTGCAAGGCTGGAGAGTGCCTGCCCCTGGATACCCAAGCAGCAATGAGAGCCGGGCAGCAGGAGGTTCAATGGGAAATGCCCTGCCCTGATCTCTGTTTCATTTTCGGAAAACCCAAGTCTGTCTAATATAAAATGACACAAAAAGAAGTGAGGAGAGTATATACGGTGGTAAGACATGAGCTAGAGCTGACGTAGGCCATCAGGAAAAGTCACAAGACTTTCCTGGATACAAAGGCCTAAGCTGACCAAGTCACTTGAAGTCTTAAGCCAAAAGGGCTGAACCTCCTTTCTCCCAGGCCTGGAGGTGAGCTAGGCTGCCCACTGGTGAGGATATACACCTGCCTGAGGGGTCAGGTCCCCATCTTGCTCTACGGCCTAGGCCCCAGGACCTACAGGGGTGGTCACTCCTCTGATGTCCCAGCATGGCAGTCACAATCAGGTTCTAAGGCTCCTTTCTAGGAATGCTACCACTCAAAGAAAGGGGAGCTTTACTTTCTTTTGGGGGCAGTGGTGAGAGAAAGGAGAGGACAAGGAAGAAACCCACTTCACTGTTTCCAGTTTAGGGGGGCAGGGGAAGGTTCTTCAAGGTCCCTGGATCTCCGAGGCTAGGCGTCCCTTCTGGCTCTGTCCCTAAGGAGAACTCAGGCATTGTGTTGAGGTCACAACATCTGTGAGGCTGTCATGATGAGGAACTCCTCAAAGCTGAGCCAGGCACTGCCCTGCATGCTTTTGTACTTCTCCCAGGAGGCCTCGGTCAGCACCTGCAACTGGGTGCACACCTGGATGAAGCGGTCCAGCTGCATGGCAGGGGTGGCAGAATGCGGGTAGTATGGGGAGAGCAGGAGCTGGGTGAACTGAGGGCTCAGATTATAGCCCATCTGAGACAGAGCTTGCTGCAGTTCATTGAAGCCGATGGAGCCCGAGTGGTCCCGGTCATATTACTGGAAGAGATTCTTCCACTGCTGGATGAAGGTCTGCAAGGCAGAGAAGCCAAAGAGGTCGATCCGGCCTGTTTTGGTCTTCTCAAACATGTTTATCATCATGAGGCAGGTTTCATCATTGAATGTGGACCAATTGGAGTTGACCAAGGCCTGTTTAAGCTCCTTCACAGAGATGTAGCCATTGTGATCTGTATCCACTGTCTGGAACCAGGAGTATGCTTCGGGGTCTAAACCAGGAGGAATGTTGTCTGCTGCTGGGCCTTGACCATAAGATCCTGGCTGAGGGGTATTATAGGGATTTGTAGCAGGCTGGCCATAGGGACCTCCTGGAGCAGAGCCTCCATAGGGTCCTCCAGGAGCTGATGAAGGGAGCCCCCCAGGGCTGGGATGGCCATAGGCTCCACCACCAGATGGTGGTCTGTAGGGCCCTCCAGGAGCTGGGCCTCCATAACTTCCACCAGGGGGTAGTCCCCCTCCATACTGGGGATGTCCTAGGTAATAACTACCTGGTGGGGCTCCTGGAGCCTGTCCAGAAGTTCCTGGGTAGCCCTGCCCGTACGGGTAGCTAGACATGGCGTCTGTGACTTTACAAAGCAAGGAGGGACCGAGATTGTTTCTTAAAAGCCCATATGATTCCCCAGCCCACTAGGTATACTTCAAATTATAATAGGTTTGCTACATTTTAGTAACAACAAGAACAAAAACCATGTAAATGAAGGATTCAAACATTTATACTTTAAATTAGCAGTTACTAATAGGAAAAGAAGGAAAAAAACCCATGGAATTCCCTTGATAGCCTAGCAAAGCTGGGTCCTCACTGCTGTGTGGCAATCATTTTATTAATATGTTACAGGCTCTTTATGGATTCTCCACAGCAGCTGTTCAGAATCTTTATTCCAAAATGTTGTGGGTTTATTATGTCTTTTTCTCCTATTTATGACTCACTGATCCGATTGTCTGAATCTTAGCTTGGAAACAATAATGATTAGTTCAAGTCTTTAAATGGCTTGATTTAGGTCAAGTTAAGTTAAGTTAGCAAGCATTTATTAAGAGCTTGCTGTTTCCTAGAAACTATGCTAACCCTGGGAATGCAAGTCTCTGTCTTCAAGGAGCTTGGGAAATGAACAAATTGTAGTGTAATAGAGGAGGGTGACAAGGGTGATGAGGGAACTAGAGACAGACTTTGCTATATGTGGACCTGTTAAAGGGATTAGACATATTTAGCTTGGAGAAGAGAAGATTTAGAGATGGGGATGTGGATTCAGGTGTGGGAGGAGGATTGATGGCCATTTCTAGATATTTGATGGATTATGGTAGAGAAGAGGAATTATTTTTTGTTTATTAGGGAGAGGGTAGAACTAGAAACAGAATTTGTAGAGAAGTAGATCTAAATTTGATGTAGGAAAAAACTTGCTAACCATTAGAATTTTCCAAAGTGGAAAGGTACCATAGCATTTTTCTCCTCCCTTCTAGCATGAAGATTCTAGAGAGACTAGTATACACACTCTGCTTCCACATCATAGTCTGTTGTTATTTGGTTTCTACTAATGCTATTCTCTCCAGTTTCCTAAGCATCAAACCCAAGGATTTCTTCTCAGTTTTCATTCTCCTTGATCCAGGTACAACATGTGATATTGTTGACCACACCTTTTTTAATAGTTCATTTGCTCCTTAACTGCATCAATTTCTGTGGTCCCACATTATACTGCTTCTTTTCTCTTATTTTTCTGACTCTGGGGTCAGAGAATCTAGGGTTTCCTCATCCTCTGAATCTTACTTCCTGTGTGGCCTTGGGAAAGTCACAACTCTCTGGGGCCTCAGTTTCCTCATCTCTGAAATGGCTTCAAACATGATGTCATGATCTTATAAATGTAGGCATCCCTCACCCCACCCCCACCTTTATCTCCCTTCTCACTCTCCTCTCTTACTCAACTCATTTATTCTCAGGTCTTCAACTTTCTTCCTTCCTTCTTTCTTTTTTTCTTCTTTCCTTCCTTTTTTTCACAAATGACTCCAAAAACCTTTCTCTGAATTTTCTTCTGGATTTTAGATCCTCATTTATAACTGTGCTTAGAGTGTCTAAATTCAATCTGCCCCAGATCAAATAAAATCTTTTCCCAAATGCCAGTTCTTCCTCCTGACTTTCCTATCTCTACTGATGACACCATTTTCTCCTCACCCCCATGTCACTCAAGATAATGCTTCAAAATTATCTTGGATTCTTTTTTCTCCTTCACACATCCTTCTCATATGCAATCACTCCTGGATCTCACCCACTGAAATATCCTTAATTTCTGTCCCATACTCTCTACTCCCATACCACCACCCTAGTTTAGGCCCTTGTTATGTCATCTGGAATACCACATCAATCTCCTCACCAGTCTCCTGGTATTAAGGCTCTTCCTTTGTACTTCACACAGCCAAAATGTTCTTCCTCGTGTCTGATCACATCATTCAAAAAGCACTTACGGGGGCCAGAGTCAAGATGGCAGCACAGAAGCAAAAAAGCTCCGTGAGCTCTCCCTATAACCACCCTAAATACCTACAAAATACGATTTTAAACAAATTTTGGAGCTACAGAACCCACAAAGTGACAGAGAGAAACAAATCTCCCGCTGAAGGCAGCCCAACAGGCTAGGAGGAAGGGTCTATCTCACCAAGCTGGGAGCCAAGGCCAGCCCCTCGGGGTGGTTTTAGCCCCAGGGTATCCCCTACCAGCAGCAGCTGTAGCAGACCTCAGGAGAGTGGATCTCCAGCAGCTGTGGCAGTTTCCAGAAATATTAGCCCATAAGTGCCAAAGACAAAGTGAAAGGTCAGTATAGAATTCTGTTGAAACTGAGGGGCCAGAGATGTGGTCAGACCCCTGGGGCGAGAAGCAGCAGAGGTACTACAGCTGTGCAGGTGCCTCTACAGGCTGATTCAGAGCTCCTGGCCTGCAGATTGTGGGGGGCCAAGTGACCATTCAGAGGGTAACTGCTCTTACTTTAAACTGCTTGGATCTGGATCGTGGTCTTGGGTGGGGTCCTGAGGTGTGTGACCAGTGAGCCAGAGCATTTGGGGGCTGTAGACACGGTGCCCTCCTAATTACTCCAGGAGCTGCAAAAAAACCCAGCTATTTGGGACAAAGCTCTCCCCTCTGGAAGCAGAGTTCTACTGTGGCAAAGAGCTCAAAAGTCAAGTAATTAAGTGGCAACATGAGCAAGCAAAGGAAGCAAAGCAAGCACAGCAATCCAACTTTAGGTTCCTTTTTGGGGGACATAAATGATCAAAACATGGAACAGGAGGAAGACAGCAAAGTCAGAACTCCTGCACCAAAAGCTTCCAAGAAAAATATGAAGTGGTTATAGGCCATAAAGGAGCTCAAGAAAGATTTTGAAAATCAAGTAAGAAGTGGAGGAAAAATTGGGAAGAGAAATGAGAATGATGCAAGAAAATCATGAAAAGACAGTCAACAACCTGACTAAAGAAAATAACACCTTAAAAAACAGATTAACTCAAATGGAAAAAGAGGCCCAAAAAGCCAATGAAGACAAGAATGCCTTAAAAAGCCAAATTTGCCAGATGGAAAAAGAATCTCAAAAGCTCACTGAAGAGAATCATTCCTTCAGAATTAGATTGGAGCAAATGGAATCTAATGACTTTATGAGAAATCAAGATACTATTAAACAGATCCAAACAAATGAAAAATGAGAAGGCAATGTGAAATACCTCACTGGAAAAACCACTGACCTGGAAAATAGATCCAGGAGAGATAATTTTAAAATTATTGGACTACCAACCTGAAATTCATGATCAAAAAAAGAACCTAGAAATCATCCTTCAAGAAATTCTCAAGGAAAATTGCCCTGATATTTTAGAATCAGAGGGAAAAATAGAAATTGGAAGAATTCACCAATCACCTTTTGAAAAACATCCCCAAAAGAAAACTCCTAGGAATATTATAGCCAGGTTCCAGAGTTCCCAGATCAAGGAGAAAATATTACAAGCAGTCAAGAGAAAGCAATTTGAATATTGTGGAAACACAATCAGGATAACACAGGATCTAGCAGCTTCTACCTTAATGGATTCGAGGGCTTGGAATATGATATTCCAGAGATCAAAGGAGCTAGAATTAAAACCAAGAATCACCTACCCAGCAAAACTGAGTATCATGTTTCAGGGGAAAATATGGTCATTCAATGGAATAGAGGACTTTCAAGCATTCCTGATGAAAAAACCAGAATTGAACAGAAAATTTGAAATTAAGATACAAGAAGCAAGAGAAGCACGAGAAGGTAAACAGGGGAAAAAATCATAAGGAACTTAACAGAGTTAAACTATTTACATGCCTATATGGAAAAAAGATAATTGTAACTTATGAAACTGTTCTCAGTATGAGGAAAGTTGAAGGGAATATAAATGTGTGCATATGAATGTGAGTGAGTGTATATATGTGTACAGGTATACATAGACAGAGGGCACGGGATCAATTGAATAAGAAGAGATGATATTTAAAAGATGAAATTGAAAGGTGAGAGAGGAATATAATGAGAGGAGATGGGGAGAGACAGAATAGGGTAAATTATCTCATATAGAAGAGGCCAGGGATAACTGTTACAATGGAGGGGAAGAACAGGAAGGCAAAAGGGAATGGGTCAACCTTATTCTCATTGAATTTGGCTTAGAGAGGGAATGACATGCACACTGAATTTGACATCTTGCCCTACAGAAGAGTAGAGAGGAAGAGGATGGGGGGGGCATGGTGGAGGGGAGGACAGGTTGTGGGGAGGATAGTTAGAAGCACACACTTTTGAAAAGGGACAGGGTCAAAGTAGAGAATAGAACAAGTGGGGGGCAGGATAGGATAGAAGGAAATAGTCAAGTCTATCACAATATATCCACTATGGAAATGTTTTGTGTAACTACACGTGTACAACCTATATTGAATTGCTTATCTTCCCAGTAAGGGTAGGTGATGAGGGAGGAAGGGAAAGAATCTGAAATTTAAAGTTTCAAAATCAAATGTTTAAAAATATTTATTTAAATTTATATATATATATATATTTATAAATTTAAAAATATCATTATTATTATTATTATTCACATGCAACTGCGAAATAAGATATACAGGCACTGGGGTATGGAGATCCATCTTGTCCTACCAGAAAGTCAGAGGTGCAGAAGGGGAAGGATTGAGAGAGGGAGAAGGAAGAGAGAGCAGATTGGGTGAAGGAGTATACAGTGAGATCGCTGTTTTGGGGGTGGTGGGTAGGGGAAAGACGGGGAGAAAATTTGTAACTCAAAATCTTGTGGAAATGAATGATGTAAAATTAAAAATAAACATAAAATTCAACTTTAAAAAAAGCACTCATGGCTCCCAACAGGAAAAACACACGTTTCTAAAGGATGCCCAAAGTGTGATTCTTAATTGTAGCAACTCCAGGCTACAGTGGCAAGTTATTGGGAGACTGAATATCCATTATGCTAAAAGGTTGATTCTTTATTCCACATATATATTATTAACTAACTAATTAGCCCAGAACTTAGCTTATTAAAAGTATATTCATTAATCAATAAACTAACAAGCATTTTAAGCACTGGCAATGCGCCACCTAGGCGATGTGGAAACAGATTAAAAAATGCTATGGGAAATTTTTGTTTTATTTCATAAATTAAAAATAAAATAAATTTTAAAAAGAAATTATATCTGCCTTCAATACCTTACGTTCTATAGATTTTCATTGTTCACAGGAGACTAGAGCCCAGATCTCTTAATTTTCAACCTATGTTCTTTTCATTTGTGAGCCAACGAAACTTGATTTGATTGGTTTGGCCCTAACCCCGAAGACAACTCAGGATGCATAGATTCTAAGACTTAACTAACCCAGAGTTTGGGTGTTGCCCCTACCCCTCTTTTACTTGCTTGATGTGGCACAGTTAGAATTAAGCTTCCAGCAACTTGTTCCTCTTTTCTTATTCCTTATTAGGCAATTCAGAGAATACCTTTATTCCAGTGTCCCATACCACCCCATTGCCTCACCTCACAGGTGACACAGTAGTCTATTAGTACCATATCAGCTCTTTGCCTAACACTTCTCTTCATCTGTTGCTCTGCCTGGCTTCACTGCAGGTAATAAAATGCCCTTCCAGGCTAATCCCATCATCTCTGACCTCACAGCCATGCTGCTAACTCCAGCCTTGACTGTACCACCTCCCTCAGCCTCCTCTCCCCTCTGAATGGGGAATTAGAAGAGGAAATACAAAATTCCTCCGAATGCCTTCCTTTATAGAGGGCAGAAACTAGACTTTTCTGCTCACCCTATTCTGCATGATTTCCCCCACCTCATTTTCTTGCTCTGTGTTGTCTTCCTCCCTTAGATTGTAAGCTCCTCAAGGGCAGGAACTGTCTCTCTTTTTATTAATTGTATTCTTAGCACTTAATACAGTGCCCAGCACATGGTATGTGTTTAATAGTGTTTGCTGGATTGTATTTATTGTATTGGAAACTCTATGTGAACTTGAACCCAGAATGGACATGAGCCTTTGACCAAAGTGCTCATCTAACTGGATAGCATGAGGGCTGCAAAATTATGTCACCCCTGTTGACATCTGTTCCTCCCACCTCTCCATAAATAACAATAGAGCTTTGTTAACCACTACACTCTGTGACATTTTGGTTCTTCATTTTCCCCTTTTGCCTTTGCATTATTATGCTACGTGGCCCCCGTAGGAGAATGGGGGAGGGGCAAACTACACCTGCACGTTTGTTATTGTGGACCTTTTCTCCAAGGCATTCTGGGATATGGTGAGTGCCTTTTTTTGTCATCTTCCGCCACAAAACAGAGAAGGATCCCTCCACTGCTTCTATATAAGTGACAAATACCCAAATTAATTTACAAAAGAAAATAACTATGTAAACCTTGTGTAAACATAATCTGTGGCATAAAGAATTCTATTTAGCTTGGGGTGAAAAGAATGATCACTTCAATATCTATTTGATCCCCATCCAGAAGCCTAGGGAATATCTCCTTCTGGTCATGCCCAGACTTCATATTTAATAAACACTGACAGCAAAAAATAAAAGTTTATACTTGCATAGGGTACTTTTCTTACAAAAGTCTAGTGAAGTAAATAGTGCAAATGTTGTTTCAATACTGCAAAGATGGGTGATTTCTTCCTTACTTTGATGAAGCCTCTGAACTTTACCAGGCTCTTCCTCCAATGACAGGCTTGTGCTCTATCTCTCAGCCTATAACTGAAACCCTTTGAGGCTGGCAGGACCTTTTCTTTCTTGCTTTTTTTTTTTGGTGGCAGGACCTTTTCTTAGCCATGATAGGGATACTTGTATGGATTCTGAGATGAAGTAAGGGTGTAGAACACTTGAGTGAAGGAGTGAAAGCTTTATTCTTATTTTACAAATGAGGAAACAGAGAAATCAAGAGGTTAACTGACTTACCAAAAGTAAAAGAGTATCCTGAATATTAATCAGGATTTGATCTCAGGCTTTTTGACTCTAAATCCTATGACCTATCCCCTATACCATGTAACTTCTTTAAAAAATAATGATTTTCTTGATATCTTTTACTTTTATATCACTTACATTTCCAGGGTATTCTTTTCTTTCCCTCCTCCAAAGAGTCAGATTTTATAAAGAAGAATCTAAAAAACTAAAAAGGGGGGGGGGGAGGGCAGGCAATAAGGCAGTGCCACATCCATAGTACTTGGCTCCCCACAAAGCAGGTGGGGAAATACCTTCTCATATCTCTACTTTGGGATCAAGCTCAGCTATTGTTATTTCTTTTTTTCTTTTTTTAATTTTTAATGCTTTATTAACTTCTAGTTTACATCATTCATTTCTGTAAGATTTTGAATAACAAATTTCCTCCCCATTTTTCCCCTACTCACAGCCCCAAAATATCCCCTCCTCCAATCTACTCTCTCCCATATATTCTCCCATATCCCCTCCAACTTTCCAGTAGGGCACAGTAGATGTCTATGCCCCAATGCCTGTATGTCTTATTTCCCAGTTACATGTAAAATAATATTAATAATATATATATATATATATTCTAAACATTAGATTTTAAAACTTTGAATTCCAGTTTCATTCCCTTCCTCCCTTGTCACCCACCCTTACTGGGAAGATAAGCAATTCAGTATAGGTTGTACATGTGTAGCTATGCAAAACATTTTCACAGTGGATGTATTGCAAAAGACTGACTATATTTCCCTCCCTCCTATGCCACCTGCCACTTGTTCTATTCTCTACTTTGATCCTGTCCCTTTTCAAAAGTGGGTGCTCCCAACTTCCCTCCCCCCAGCCTGCCCTCCCTTCCATTATCCCCCCTCTCATCCCTTTTACCCCTACTCTCCTGTAGGGAGAGATACCTTATTTAGTGTGTATGTCATTCCCTCTCTGAGACAAATTCAATGAGAATAAGGTTGACCAATTCCCCTTTGCCTTCCTGTTCTTCCCCTCCATTGTAAAAATTATCCCTGGGCTTTTCTATATGAGATAGTTTGCCCCATTCTGTCTCTCCCCATCTCCTCTCATTATATTCCTCTCTCACCTTTTAGTTTCACCTTTTAAGTATCATCCCTTCCTATTCAATTGGTCCTGTGCCCTCTATCTCTGTTTACCTGTACACATATATACACACATTTACATATGTATTCATATGCCCACATACCCTCCTATATATACATATATATGTATTCTATTCCCTTCAACTATTCTCATACTGAGAAAAAGTTTCATAAGTTACAATTATCACTTTTCCATGTAGGGATGTAAATAGTTCAAATTTGATAAGTTCCTTATGATTTCTTTTCCCTGTTTACCTTCTCATGCTTCTCTTGCTTCTTGTATCTGAATGTCAAGTTTTCTATTCAACTCTAGTTTTTTCATCAAGAATGCTTGAAAGTTCTCTATTCCACTGAATGACCATATTTTCCCCTGAAACATGACACTCAGTTTTGCTGGGTAGGTGATTCTTGGTTTTAATCCCAGCTCCTTTGACCTCTGGAATATCATATTCCAAGCCCTTTGATCCCTCAGTGTAGTAGCTGCCAGATGCTGTGTTATCCTGATTGTGTTTCCACAATATTCAAATTGTTTTTTCCTGGCTGCTTGTAATATTTTCTCCTCCATCTGGGAATTCTAGAACCTGGCTATAATATTCCTAGGAGTTTTCTTTTTGGGATCTTTTTCAGGAGGTGATGGGTGGATTCTTTCAACCTCTATTTTGCCCTCTGGTCCTAAAACATCAGGGCAATTTTCCTTGAGAATTTCTTGAAGGATGATTTCTAGGTTCTTTTTTTGATCATGGCTTTCAGGTAGTCCACAATAATTTTTAAATTATCTCTCCTGGATCTATTTTCCAGGTCAGTGGTTTTCCCAATGAGATATTTCACATTGCCTTCTATTTTTTCATTTGTTTGGATCTGTTTAATAGTATCTTGGTTTCTCATAAAGTCACTAGCTTTCATTTGCTCCAATCTAATTCTGAAGGAATGATTGTCTTCAGTGAACTTTTGAGATTTTTTTCCATCTGGCAAATTTGGCTTTTTAAGGCATTCTTCTCCTCATTGCCTTTTTTCTCCTCATTGCTTCTTTTGCCATTTGAGTTAGTCTATTTTAAGGTGTTATTTTCTTCAGTCATGTTGTTGACTCTCATTTCATAATTTTTTTGCTTCGTTCTCATTTCTCTTCCCAATTTTTCCTCCACTTCTCTTATTTGATTTTCAAAATCCTTCTTAAGGTCCTCCATGGCCTGTAACCAGCTCATATATTTCTTGGAAGCTTCTGGTGCAGGAGTTCTGACTTCACTGTCTTCCTCTGTTCCATGCTTTGATCCTTTTTGTCCCCAAAATATGAGTGTAAATTTGGGTTGCTCTGTTTACTTTGCTTGCCTTGTTTGCCCATGTTGCCACTCAATTACTTGACTTTTGGGCTTTTTGCCACAGTAAGACTCTGCTACCAGACAGGGGAGCTTCGTCCCAAATGCTGGGGTTTTCTCAGCTGCCAAAGGTATTATTTGGGTGCCCTCTCTGAAGCCTCCACACACTCTGGCAAGCTGGTCACACATCCCAGGACCTCCACCCTAGACTGCAATCCAGACCCAAGCAGGTTAAAGCAAGAGCGATTACCCCTCAGACTGGTTGCTTGGTCCCCCTACAATCTGCAGACCAGGAGCTGAAGCTGCCATGTCTAGGTGCCTCAGTGGCTTCTCGCCTTGGGGACAGAGGCTGACTGCACTCCCAACTACTAGATCCCAAAATCCACACTGTACTGACCTCTCACTGTGTCTGTAGCATCTATGTGTTAATAATTCTGGAAACTGCCTTTTGCTGGTGATCTGAAGTCCCCCCAGCAGACAGCTTGTCAGGCCTGCCCTGGGACTAAAACCTCTGGCTTGCTCGGGGTGGGGTTGGCTCCCAGAACGCTGTGCTGTCCGCTTGCTGCCAGCCTGTGGGCTGTCCTCAGTGGGAGGTTAGCTTCTCTGTGTCATTTTGTGGGTTCTGTATCTCCAAAGTTTCTTCAGAGTCACCTTTTACATGAATTGGAGGAGGTGAGAGCCAGAGCCCCGCGGAAGCCCTGTTTCTTCTCAGTCATCTTGACTCTGCCCCCTCTATTATAATTTCTTAACATTCAACTTCAATTTTTCTGTAGCTATTTCCCTTGACATTGCTGCATAGGTTATTTCCTGGTTCTGGTAGCCTCTCTTTGCATCAGTTCATAACGTCATCTCTTTATTCATCATGTTTACCTTTCCTTACAGCCCTGCAAATAGTCCATTTATATACCACAGCTTGGCTTCTCTACTTTTAGTAAAAGGATTCTGGAATTATTGCCTAAGATCTTAGTTGCTTCAATCCACCTGCCTCCCTTTCCCCATCTCTTTTAGAGAACCCTTCCCCTTCTACCCAGATCCTCTACAATCCAGATCAAGAATTCAATTGCATTCTTAGCCTTCTACCTTCTACAGACATCTCCCCCACATCCTTATACTCTACAGATCTTATCTACTCTCATGTCCACACTTTGTAGATAGTTTCTTGATTTCATTTTGGAAGCCCCATCTCCCTTTCAACAGAATTATTTCTTAATTATGGGCAGCTAGGTGGCATAGTAGATAGAGTACAAAGCCTAGGTTTGGGAAGACTCATCTTCCTGAATTCAAGCATGACCTCAGACACTTACTAGCTGTGTGACCCTGGCCAAGTCACTTAACACTCTTTGCCTCAGTTTCCTCATCTGTAAAATTAGCTGCAGAAGGAAATGGCAAGCTATTTCAGTACCTCTGCCAAGAAGACCCCAAATGGGCTCACAAAGGATCAGAGACAACTGAACAACAAACCTGAGATTTCTTGATCTGCATTTGCAAGGTCTCAAAAATGTGGTCTCAGACCCTTCTAATGAGCCTCTGAAATACAACTGGGCAAATATAAGACAAAGAAGGTCCAGAAATACATTCATATAAGCATGGACGTGTGTGCTCCCCGTCCCCCCCCCCCACACACACACACTGGAGTTACAAAGTCTATAGGTCCTTAGAGGGGGAAATCCTCATTTCTAATCTTTATAGATATCCCCATGTCATCTTTGATTCAGGCTCACTCAGAGATGCCCCTGGTATTCTATGGCTTTTATCATTAACTTCAATTTTCTTCTCAGCTGTTGGTCATCAAAATAATCATAGCATTTTACATTTTGAGCTAGAACGGACCTCAGAAATCATTAAACCAAACTCCTCATGATGAAGAGATGAAGGTTGTGATTTGCCCAAGGGTACATAAGAGAGTGTGCAGCCCCAAGAACCAGGATTTGACCCCTGGTCCTTTGATCTCTCTTTGCGCTGAAGCACAATAATTCTGTGCCCTGCAAATACTGATGGAGACTTGTGTGGCTTCAGTGATAAAATGAGGCTGTCCAGGGCTGCAGATTAGTTTTACTAACTAAAATGCTTTCTTTGCATACAATAAATTGTTTGATCAAGACATGAGGCTGTTTATCAGGGCCAAGGCAGGCTGCCTTCTCTAGGAACCTCCCTTGGCCCCTGGCATCTTTGAATACTGGACCAGAGCCCTAAAATGCTTGAAAATTCTAAGATCTCTGAGTGCCATCTAGATGTGAAAGGCTTGAGTGCAAGGCTGCTGGCCAATGCCACCAGAAAATGCAAGGCATAGGGGGAGGGGACCAAGATGCTGACAGAAAGACCACAGGAGGTTCAGGTAGACTTGGAAGAGTGGAAATACCTTACTTTTCTCAGGCAAACCTCCAGTTTTTATCTGGGTAGATTTACTGGATCTGGATTTAAATGATTCATACTCTCTGTTCAATCAGGCTGGTTCTCCTGATTATCCCACAAAATCTACCACATTCATTCCTGAACCCATACTCAATTCAATTTAGTGCCCATTTATTAGGTCCTTACTATGTGCCAGGCCGTGGAGGTAAAAAGACAAAAACAAAGCATCCATCCCCCTCAAAGAAATTTGCATTCTCCTGGGAGGTTAGAACATGATGCGGAAGCACAAAAAGAACAATGAAGACCTGTGTTCAAATACTACTTTTAATGTTTTTCCCTGACACGATCTTGGGCAATTCACTTAACTTAGCTGAGTTTCAGCTGCCTCATTTTTAAAACTGAGAAGCTGGGATTCAGTGGCCTCTGGGCCCCATTTCCTTTTTTTAATTTTTAACAGTGTTTTATTTTTTCCAGTTATATGTAAAGAAAATTTTTTAACATTCATTTTTACAAAATTTTGAGTTCTTATAATAGAAATGTAAATTTTCAAGATCTTCCCTGCCCCTAGCCTTAAGTGCACCTGGAGCCTGTGCTGGGAGGCTTGTTTTTCAGGAGATACTTTGTGATTGGGCAGTGGGTCAAGAAGGTTGTTACATTCTCTGACCCAGGAGAAGGCTATATAATCCCTGATATGAGACTTTGTTTTGGGGCTTACTTTGAAAAGTGTTGTGTGATTTGACCAGATGAGACTCTGGGCAACTGTTGAGCCCCCCGGCTTTGAAAAACCCAGATGTTGATGTTTTCCTCTCTGGTAACTGTGATTTGGTATGGATATAATGGGTGGACAGTTTGGAAACCTGTCTGCTTGATGTGTTTCTCTGTCTTGATAATTCTTTCTGTATACTCTGAAGTTCGGGGTGCTGACCTTTTTCCCCTGAACTAGGTAAACGATATATGTTTGACTGATTAAAGTAAGCTTGTAACCCATTTTGAGTTGCTTTCCTTTAGAAAAGCAGATCCAAGAACCTGTGTTGGTAGCCACCCTGGGGATGCTGAGGTGCTTGCTGCCACAGTTCTAAATCTTTTTCCCTCCTTCCTCCCCTCCCCTCTTCCTAAAATGGTAAGCAATTTTATATAGGTTATATATGTGCAATCACTGAGGTCCTTTTCAATTCCAAATAAATAAATACAAAGGAATTTGGGGGTATTACTAACAACTGAGGGAAGGAGGGAAACAAATATTTCTTAAGCACTACTTAAGTCAGGCACTGCTAAGTGATTTAAAAATATGATCTCATTTGATCCTCATAACAACTCTAAGATATAGGTGCTAAAATTATCTCTATTTTAAAGTTGTGGAAACTGAGGCATACAGAGGTTAAATGACTTGCCTAGGGTCCCACAGCTACTAAGTGTCTGAGACAGGATTTGAACTCAGGTCTTCCTAACTCCAGTTATTACCAAATTGGCTCAGAAAATAGAAAGGCCTTCTTGTAGCGATGATAGTAGGTTTCTGAAGCTAAATGTTTCAGTGTGAAGGAGAACATTCCAGATATGGAGAAGAGCTTATGAAAATTCACAGAGACCAGACATGTACCATAATATATGAGAAAACAGCTAGGCCAGTCTGTGTGAGTGGGAGTAATGTGTAATCAGTCTAGAAAGAGAGGCTAGAGCCTAACTGTGAAGGGTTTTAAATACCAAACAGAAGAATTTATGTTTTATCCTAGGGACAATAAGAAGCATAGCTGACTCCTCTCACGCTCTCCCATCACTGACCTGGAATGCTCTCATCTCCCTATTTCTCTGCCTATATAAATGGGAACCATCCTCTAAGCCCTAGATCAAGCTGTACTTTTCCCCTCAAGTTCTCCTTAAATATTTCTGATCTATTTCCCAGTAATACATAAGAGAATCATATATAGAACTGGCAAGGACCTCAAAGGCCTTCTAGTTATTTTATCCAACTTTCTCATTGTATAGATTAAGGAAGCTGATTTGCCCAAAATCGAATAGTGATAGTGAAATATAGATTCTAGACTACTTCCCCAAATTTCACTCCCACTACAAGTTGAGTCCACAGAGGCTCCTACCTCCTTAGAATTCTAGAAGTAACCCTGTGATGGCTAATTCTACTCTAGCTCAGGAGCCCCTATTGGTATTCCTCCTCTTAATAATCAGCCAGTAGACTTAATTATTGCTTAGCAAAGGCTAAGGTGTCATATTAAGAACATGTGTAATAAAGCATTCTCTCACCAAAGTCTAGGGTATACTCTTCTACAAATACACACAACATCCATGGGGAAAACAGTCCCAAACTTAGAGTAAGATGGTCATGTGACAAAATGACAAAAGTTAATTGACAACTCTTGGCACTTCAGTACTCAGAAGTCCTTTCTTTTTTTGTAGAGCCCTCTGTAGATGCCATTGAGTATAGCATTTCTTCTGGGCAAGCTGTTCTGCTGGGGTTACAGGGTCTTCTCTTTCTTAAGACCTAATGTAGTACTCTCTTCTATCAGGAGGCATCAAGCTCCCTGAAGTTTCCTCTTCTCTTGGACAACTGTCTCTTTACATCCATGTCTATCCTTTGTTGCATGTTTCCGCCCTCAGTTTTGATGCATGATATGGTTGATGGAAGGAAGAGAATGTCTTCCCCCATCTCCTACTGTCCTATGGTACAATCTGCCTCCACAAAGTATGCATGCATATGTGTATGTCTATACATGCACACACAGATATATTATACATATATAATACATCTATACAAACATACACATATACATATAATATTTTACATGAGAATTTTTGTAGTAGCAAATTATCAGAAGGAAAATGAGTATCCATCAACAGGCAAATGAAAAGAAAGATTGCAATATATGAATATAGGGAAACACCATTGCATTTGACAAATATACAGAATTCATAGAAACTTAGGGAGACTTACATTAACCAATACAGAGTAAAATAAATAGAACCAGGAGTGGAGGGATGGGCAGGGGAGTCATCCTATCCACAATAGTAAAAAGGGAAACAGCATTGAAAAGGCTTTCAGAACTCTGATCACTGCAGAAATCAATCTTTACTTTAAAGGACAGATGGTGAAGCATGCTTCCACCTTTCAGCAAAGAGTTGGTGGCCTCTAGGTGTGGAATGAGGCACATACTTTCATGTTTGGCCAGTGTGATTTGTTTTCCCTGACTATACTTATTTATTTATTATAAAGCAAAATCCTATTGTGGGGAAAAGTGAGTCATCAAAAAATAGCAACGATGTTTAAAAAAAAAACTCAATAAAATATCTAAAAAGAAAAGAAAAATTTTACCCCAAGTAATACCAACCTTTTGTGACATCATCTGATTTAGAATTCCAGAAACACATTCCTGGAGGAACTGTGGTATAAAGTAGGCTTAGAGACAAAAAGCATTAAAACACCAGGGTTTGTATCCTGTCTGTGCCACCTTCTAGATGAGTTGTCCTGGGCAAATCACTTGACATCTCTGGCTTTCAATTTTCTCATCTGTAAAATGGAAGTAACAATATGGCTACCTTATAAAGTTGAAAAGCAATAATGAGATAACATACATTGAGCACTTTACAATATACATTAAGCACTTTATGTGGTTTTTGGTTTTTAGTAATCATAATATTATTTTCATGAATAGATAGAACATTATGCTTACAGTCAGGAAGGCCTGGCTTCAAATCCCATTTACAAACCCAACCTCTGTCAATCTCAGTTTCTTCATCTGTAAAATGGGCAGTGCTTACCTAGAGAGTAAGAGTGACCAGCTTCATAGTTAAGAAGATCTGATTTCCAGCTCTATGTCTGACACATGTGTGTTCATATGTCACTTAACTTCTCACTGCACCAGGCAGCTTTCCCAGAGAACTACAAATCTACATCAGTGGAGGGAGTTTCCACGCCAGAAGTTCATCCCCCCCCCCCCCCTTGAAATTACAGATTTCAGGGAGGGGAGGAGAAGGAAGGGAAGAGAACAGGTGAAGACACCATTGGGGAAGTACTTCCCTCACAGGATGTGACAATCAAATGTGATAGATAGTATCTATAAAGTAGTCTGTAAACTTTAAAGTATGGTGTCAATATCAGTTCTTATTAATGTGATTATCTAAACCCTTGTATTTGTTGCTGAATTATATACTATCTTGTATTGCTATTTAACTTTTCACATGTACATTTCTCATCTCCAGGGCAATGAACCCATTTTTTTAAAAAAAAATTTATTTATTTTTAGCTTTCAACATTTATTTCCATAAGATTTTGAGTTCCAAATTTTCTCTCCATCTTTCCCCTACCCCTTCCCCCAAGAAGAAGAAGAATTTGATATAGGCTTTACATATATATATATATATATATTCATATTGAACCTATTTTCACATTAGTCATATGGTAAGGAAGAATTAGAACCAACGGGAGAAACCATGAGATAATGACCCCATTTTATATCTCTTTGTCACTCCACCCCAGTACTTAGCAGGGCACCATTCATATAAAAAATGTTTAATATTTATTTGTTGAAATAGAATGTGAGTTTGATTGATTAAGCTGATTAATCATCAGTTTAGTCAATGTGCATAATTTGAATTTATCTGCCTGATCAGGTGTTTGGTTTGCTTCTTTTCTCATTGTGCAGATTTCAAATGGCTTCAATCACATCAAAAATTCAAGAGACCTGTTAAATCTGAAGGAAGCAAAAAGACCCTTCATTAGCAGTTTTTGCTTCTCGCTTCTCCCAGCTCTATCTCCTCCCCCATCCATGCCCAAAGTGCCAAAATAGACCATGGGTGCTACTGGTTTACTTCTGATTACATTGTTGCTTATCCAAACCCCAATTCTTTCACTTCATCTCACTTTAAGTCAACAAACATTTCATTCAACACAGCAGTGATGTAACCATCAGAGACCAGTCAGGGATTCAGGAAGACCTAGTGGGTTCAAGTCTGACGTATTGACAAATCCTTCAACTGCTCAGCACACCTCAATAAGGCTCTTAGTCTATATGTTGCAATCCAATTTCAGACTTGCACTGAGAAAGGGAGTTTCCTCCATCATCACTAGAATGATGAATACAAATATAATACAATGCAATGCAATTGCAATACAATAATAACAGTACCTCCAAAAAATAGAACTGTGCACTAAGCCTGAGGCTAGAATAGCCAAAATAAAAATAGACCCTGCCCTCAAGGAGCTTATATTCTACTGGGTCACTCACCTTGGCAAATAATCACAAATAGCAGCATCAATCCATAGGCAAACAATTCAGAAATTTGGGCAGCATCTTTGATGGCATGGACCTCCTCTTTTCAAAGCCTCACACTTTTATTTTAACTCTAGGATACCACTAAAAACAAGAGGGGGGAGAGAGAGAGGGAGAGAGAGAGAGAACTGCAGCATGCTAAATTATATCATAGCTTCTGCAGGAGGAGAATTTAATTCCACCTGACTTAGAGATCTAAAGGGAGTTAATGAATTATTCCAAGAGAATTCATGCACTGAGAGCCTATTGACTTGACTCCACTCCATGAGACAGCATTTTTTTCTCACTGACTAGTGCAAAGCAAGCCCCAGTGCCTATGTTATTATTTCCTCCCTTTACTATAAACAAGAGCCGGGACGTTTCCATAGCCCAATCAAGGGTAAGTAAAAGTTTACCACTCCTTATGGATTATAGAGAGTCCTTCTGAATAGTTAAGAAGGGTTCCTCCCTATAAAAAGAAATTCAATGCCATTCTCTTCTTGTCTTTTCCTTTTTGGTCAATACTTGTGATTTCATCCTTATGAGGAACTGTTTGTGTGGAAGCTCTCTCCCTCCATCAATACAAATGGGTAACTACTCTGTTACTTATAATCCAGAGATCTGTTGTTGTTATTCAGTCATTTCAGTCATATCTGACTCTTTATGATCCCATTTGGATTTTTCTTGACAAAGATACTGGAGTAGTTTGCCTTTTCCTTCTCCAACTCATTTTACAGATGAGGAGACAGAGGCAAATAGGGTTAAGTGACTTGCCCAGGGTCACACAGGTAGTAAGTGTCTGAGGTCACATGTGAATTCAGGTCTTCCTGACTCCCAGCCCAGTCCTCTATCCACTGTGCTACCTAGTTGCTCCATAATCCAGAGAAGGGGTTCTTAATCTTTTGCTAGTGTCATGGATTCCTTTGACAATCCAGTGAAACCTATTCAGGCCTTTAAAGAAGTTATTTTTTTTAATAATTGAAGGAGGGGTGTCTAGGTGGCACAGTGAATAGAGCACTGGCCCTGGAGTCAGGAGGACCTGAGTTTAAATCTGGCCTTAGACACTTAACACAGACTAGCCATGTGACCTTGGGCAAATCACTTAATCCCAACTGCCCTGCCTTCCCCCCCTTCAAAAAAAAAACAAAAAAGAAAAGTACTATAAATAATTGAAGGAAATGGTCAATTTCAATTAAAGGTAAATGAAAACAAAGATATGTATTTTTTTTTCCTAATCTAAGTTCACAAACTCCCTGAAATCTCTTCATGGACCTCGTTAAGAAGCCAATCCTGGAGAGCTGTCTGAAGAAATAAGTGATTTGTCTGAAGAAGTTTATCTGATATATTTTAGGGGTAGAGCATGAATGTGGGTCTTCCTAAGTGCAAAGCTCACAAGAAAGCTAGACTATGCTGGCTCCAAACATTCCTCTTAAATTTTGAATGGCTATCTTTTTTCCTCCTTTGCTCCCCTGCCCCCTAAGAGGCTGTATGTCATATCCCTTTGTACTTCTATGTTAGCAGAATCTATGATTCATTCTTCTGTGCTGCTTGTTACAAGACAGGAACACAAAGTCCACACTCTGAGGATCTGAGAAATACAATGACGGCCAACAAAAGACCCAACCCAGGCTGTAGGACATCTGAGCTGAGCCATTCAGAATATGGAGGCTTCTGATAAAGAATGACACGAAAAACAATACAGTAACTAATACTGCCAGGGAGAGACATTACTTAAAGGAGGAAATCTCGTCTCCATTTCTCTTCCCTTTGCACAAAATAAATTTGACTAGGCAATGAATGCAGCTTGGAATATTAAACAGGTTAGAACCAGTCCTCTAATGTCCTTAAAGAAAATCTTCCAGGTCCCACCACTAACCCAAAGAACCCTCTCCTTTTCAATGCTCAGATCAGATGCTAATGGATCCAGAGTTGCCTTTGAAAAAGTGCTCTAGTCTATGGTGAATGGTCTGTGAAATGAAGCATCTCAAAAGAAAACTTCCCCAAGAAAGGCCAACTAGCCTAGGTTAGGTTAGGATTGGTTTCTGTTTCAATGGGATATAAAAACCCTAAATATGAGACAGGGAGCTGCCTCAGTTATAAAGGTCCTTATTTCCAGTGCACATCTTCTGTAATGGTAAGGGAATTTGAAGATCTTTCCTGCCCCTTAATGGGCCTCACTTGGAACCCAACAAGAGAAGCTTGCTTAGGGGAGCCTTGTTTTTTAGGAAGGCTCATACCTTTAGCTACTTTGTAATTAGGCAATGGGATGTTCTCTGACACTGGAGAAAGATTATATATATATATATATATATATATATATATATATATATATATATATGTATATACTGAAGTGAGATTTTGCTTTGGGGCTCACTTGTGGGAAGAGTTGTGTGATTTGGCCAGATCAGACTCTGGGCAGCCATTGAACCCCCACCCCTGCTTTGAAAACCCAGATGCTGGTGCTTCTTTCTCTGGTAACTAACACTGTATGTATGTAATGGTCAGACAGCTAGAAGCCCTGTCTGTTGGTATATTAAATTATGGATTTTTTTTCTGTATTTTTGTCTGCTTGTAATTTTTGTTTGTATTTTCTGAAGTTCAGGGTATTGACTTTTTCTGCTGAACTAAGAAAATGATATACATGTTTGATTAAGGTAAGATTGTTAACCCCTGTTGAGTTGCTTTCCTTTAGAAAGGAAGATCAAAGAACCTGTGCTAGCAGCCATCCTGGGTATGCTAGTGTTTGCTTATACACTACCTTCCCCATCAATAGTGCCTAGAACAGTGATGGGCTCTCAACGTTCATGACTGACCAGATGATTAAACATAATAGTAATGTCTCTCATTGTTATGAAGAAAAATCAGCAGAGAGCCCTATTGGTCACCAAATGTTCTTTCAAATAGTGTCAGGTAAATATCTGCAAACTGATTGGACATCTATAGGAAGTCTAATTAACTAGTGCCAAGGTTTGCATGAGAAAGGAGCATAGACAGGACATGTGAAGCAATGGAGTGGAAAAACCAAGGAGGCACAAAGAAATAAAAGTAGGACTATCTGAAGTCAGAAAGTAAAGGTGCTCTAGTGCCCAGGCTGATATTCTAACAAAAATATCCCTTCTCATCTTTTCTTTCTTTTTTTATTTTTTTTTTGAGCCTGGGTTTCCCTATCTTGCCCAGGAACCAGATGGAATGTTGTTGTTGTTTAATTGTTTTTCAGTCATGTCTGACTCTTCATGACCCCATTTGGGGTTTTCTTGGCAAAGATACTGGAGTGATTTGCCATTTCCTTCTCCAGCTCATTTTACAGATGAGGAACTGAGGCAAATAAGGTTAAGTGACTTGCCCAGGGACACATAGCTAGAAAGTGTGTGAGGTCAAATTTGAACTCAGGAATATGAGTCTTTTCTGATTCCAGGCCTAGTGCCCTATCCACTGCCTCATCATCCTAGAAGAATTCAACCTGTAAGTGGGAAAGACAAGAAATGTGATGGAATTGCCCCACCCACCCCACCAAATCCCCACTAATGTAAAGATTATGTTGGCTTAAAGATTTCAAAACACCTGGAGGAAAAATTTCTTAGAACTTATAACTCTTTTGCTTCGGTCACCTGACTCCATACCTGGAATGACTTTGACTTTGAAACTGTCACCTCAAAAGACTCTCCTTTTGAGAATTCAGTCATTTTCTCAGATGTAAGTGTGGTATTCATTTTGTACTATATATTCATTCTAGGACGTAAAGCCTCAGTGATCTTGAGTCCACAAGAAGAAACCTGGGGTCCAAACATGTTAATGCTAATATTAAGCAATCATTTGGGCCTTGATCTTCTAAAAGCCTGATGGACCCTAAGTACGCTACTACTAAGAAAGAGTATTATCTCCCTTGTCTAGCTCTTGTTTGAACAGTGGTCTACTTATCCACACCATCAATTTGGATAATTACCTCCCATGTGCTCAAATCCCCCCACAACATACACCCCATCATTTCCCATAGATATGGGAATTTTCTTTGCTCCTCTCCTCAGCTGAGATAGAGACTTGCCAAATAGAGCATGGAACACAGTCACAAAATCACGGAATCTCCAAATGCCCTTCTCCATTTCATCCCTGGTCCATCTTCCTCATCCCACCTCCAAAAGCTCTGTCTTCAGCCCTCTTCTATCTTATCTACACACTCACCTCACCTTTCCCCCCACCCCCATGATCTCATGCTTCAATTAACTCCTCTATGCAGATTATTCTTAAATCAATATCTCCTGGGCCATTCTGTGCCCTGAGCTATAGGGACACATTTGCAGCTCACTGCTGGACAGCACCACATGGTATAGAGGAAAGAATGCTGGATTTGAAGAGACAGGAGAGTCATCAGGAAATAATAATGAGGTGAAAAGAGGGAGCTTCAATAAAACATTTAAAAAGAAAAAAAGTGTTTCCTAACTCATATCGACCACAAATGACTTCTCCTGCTTCTGAACCCCAGAAGCACTTACTGCTAGAGGTAGTATGGTATAATAAAAGAAGTTGACTCAAAGAGAGGACAGTCTGCATTTGATCCTATCTCTGCCCTCTACTGAGTAGTAATAGACTAATCACTTAATCTCTCTCTCTCTCTCTCTCTCTCTCTCTCTCTCTCTCT
>NW_027185764.1:67238046-67252558 GCF_028583685.1 Petaurus breviceps papuanus
CTCTCTCTCTCTCTCTCTCTCTCTCTCTCTCTCTCTCTCTCTCTGTTGTTTTCTTATCTCTAAAATGAAGAAATGAAGATAACAATATGGACACCTCACAAGGTTGTTATGAAATTCACAAGCGATCAGTGGACTTGGGTTCAGATCCCAGCTCTGTGACATACTATGAGACCTCAGAAAAGTCACAGCCTTTTTTGGCCTCAGTTTCCTCATCTGTAAAATTAGAAGGTAGGCTAGCTGTCTTCTAAGGTCCCCTCCCATTCTAAACCTATGATTCTATGAACCACTGCCAGATTATCAAGCCCAACATATTCAAAACTGAATTCCTCCCCAAATCTGCTAGAGCTCCCAATAACCCTGTTTTTTTTTTGATGGCATCACCATCTTCCCAAGTCTCTGAGGTTCATAATCTCAGAGATTTCCTTTTACTCTCTCTCTCACCCCTAAAACAAATCAATTGTTAAGTCTGGTTGATTCTAGCTCAACAGTCTCTCTTGCCTCTGCCCCATCCCCTTTTCTCTACTCATGCTGTCACCACCCCAATCAAGGTTCTATCACCTCTTGCCTGGACCATTGTGATAGTCTCCCTATTGGTCTACCTATTCTCACTATGTTCTCTCACCAAATCTTCCATTACACCAGCACTAAAATAATGTTGCTAATGTTCAGTCTTGCCATGTCTCTCCCTTGCTCAAAATTCATTCATGACTCCCTATTGCCTCTAGGAAAAAATACAAGCCCTGTAGCCTAGGAGTTAAAACTATAATTTTATTTCAGCCAATCTTTACATCTTCATTTTGTATTATTCTTTTTCACATACTCTACATTTCAAACAAGCTGGACTTCTCTTCAAATGTTTGAATGGATATTATGTGAGAAAGGGAGTGTATTTGCTTTGCTTGGCCCTAAAAAATAGGAGTGAACAAAACTTCAAAGAAGCAAATTCATGCTTTGGGGAAGGTATGTGAAGAGAAGGCAAGAAAAGGGAAGGGAAGACAAGAGTCTGTTGACAGGTCAATGAGTTTGACCAATAGGATCTTGAGAATTTTGAAACCAAAAGAAAGGATTTATTGTTTATCAATCCTGATATAAGGGTTCACAATTTCCTAAATCACAGTGCACTACCAGGATTGACAGATGATAACTAAAGGCAGTGCTCTGACAAGCATATCCTTCACCAATAGGACTCAGTTTATAAAGGACTTCAAAGGAAAGACTTGATTCATGAGAGCACAGAAAACTAAATGGGGATCCTTATCCTGGCACGAGCCTATGTCTTGAAATTTGTATTTATTTCAGGAAACAGAAAAGAGAATCCTTTTTTCTTTAGAAAGATTGGTGCACATTTTTTATATTACCTGGTTTGCACTTCTTGAAAGTTAACAGACTTTCCTCTTTCAGGTTCTACCTGTCTCTGTCCCCCCCTCCCCCACTCTCTCTCGCTCCCTTCTTGTCTTCTCACAACATATTCCTAAAACATTCTAGACTCTGACGCAGTGCTACAACCCAATTTATCAAACCTGAATTGTGACCAGGTTTGGAAGTGAACTATCCAAAATCTGCTTAATTAATGATCCACATTATTGTTCCCATTTGCCTAAACTGCACATAGCCTCCAAACCTTGACATGTTTTTGCAACGATAAAATGCAATAAATGAATTAGTGTCCTGGGGGATTGTGGCAGAAATGAAGGAAAAGCCATGGAGGATAAATGATGTCTCAACTAATTTTATGATTTATTGATCTCTACTTTGCTCATTTTGCAAGGTGGGAGAGCTCATTTTTCTGGCTGGCAGACAGAGGTGTCACCCTTGCTAATAGACATGATTACCATCCCCAAAACTGTGTTTGTGAAAATAAGAAGTGTAGTTTCCGTCGGCTGCTGACCTCAGCAGTTTCATTTTATTATGTGCTGGATATGCCAGGAACCAAAATTGATGCACTTATCCGGGGACTCTGCTGTTTGGTCACAAGCATTTTTCTCATTTTTCTTCCAAACAAGTTCATCTTTAAGCAAGTACAGATTCATGGTTTAAATTACTAGTTTGACACATCATCAGTTTCCTATGGGTACATTCTTAAGAGGAGTCTCTTTTCTGTAGTCCTCTGGCAGGGGAGAAGGGATCACTGTTAACCATCTTTAGCCCAGTGTGCCAATTGGGTCTTGAAAAAATAGATGCAGGCTAACTCATGGCACAAGCTGATGTGAATGGTTCTTACGAAGGACACACCACTCAAGATTAGGAATCAATTAAATAAAATCAAAACTACAGGAATGTCACTGGAGCTAATAGCAAGAGAGATCAAATATACATCAGAACTGGTGCTAGAAAAGATGAAGAATGGCACCTCTCAACACTACCCCCATTCTCTACAGCCGGGACATTAAAGAGAGGTCAAATAAGTTATACTCTGTGCCTGGTTCTTTATCTCTTAGCTTTTTGAAATGTCTTTAAAATAAGAGATGTGCAGAGGCGGCCAGTTGGCACAGTAAGTAAGAGCACCAGCCCTGGTGTCGGGAGACCCGGTATCGGTTCCGGCCTCAGATACTTGGCACCCACACAAAAAATAACTAGCCGTGTAACCTTGAGCAAGTTACTTAACCCCAATTGCTTAAAAAAAAAAAAAGAAAATAAGAGATGTGGATTCTACACTTAGAGTTTAGAGCTTGGGCATGGAGTGTTAAAGAGAGAGGGAGTTAGCTGAAAATGAGGACAAAATGAATTCCACAGTTGAATTTGTAATCAGTTCAAGATTAGCCTATCTTGAATATACAAGCATATGTTTGGTCAACTACAAGGAAAATTAAACTGGCTCTTTCAGACTATAGGAATCAACATTTACTCCTTGTAGAATTGGCTACACTGTCATGTGGTAGTGTGTCCCTCTATAAAGTATGAAATTTGTTCCTAAATTCACCCCATTTTTACTGAATTATTCCTGCCTCATTAAAAGAGGCATAATTGTGGGACCACAGAACTTCAGAGTCAGAAGGGCCTTCAGAAATCATCTGGTTCAACCCTTAGATAAAGCATGAATCTCCTCTAAAATATCCCTGAGAAGTGGTCACCTAACCTGGATACCAAGGCTTCTAGTAAGAGGGAACCCACTGCTCACTTTTACATAGCTGTCAGAGAGTTTGGGTTTAAAGTTCATCAAATCTAATACTTTGACATAAGTACCCCCTGCTCAAATTAAGGCTTATATTGCAAATATAGCTAGGGAGGAAAGGATGTGAGAAAAATCTACCATCTTTGTCCCTGTCTGATTCTTTTAGACAGCCTCACCTCGGATATTCTGGATGGAATTAACACCTATAGGCAGAGGCAGGGAGGGAAGGGGCCTGATCAACGTGGAGGGCAAGTCTTCCCACCAACCACAAGGTCCACTACCAGGCCTAACACCAAAGGGCTAGAACTGGAAAGAGCAAGGTAAGAAGCAAATACAGGGGCCCCTGTCCTGGACAGCAAACACTCCTGGGGCTACCACTTCATAGCCCAGAAATTTAAAAAAAAAAGCCCCTTTCAGGATCTCCAAAGTCCAGGATGACAGAGTGAACCTCACTTGCTCCAAACCCCACCTCTGACCCTGAAAACATAGTAACTCTTGCCCCAGGGCAAAACCCTCTACAATAAAGGCTTGGGATCCTGAGGAAGGGCATGGCTAGGACCCTGCCTCAAAATGGGTAGAAAGCAGGCTACAAAGACAAAGACTCTGGAGTCCTACTATTCTCAGAGGGAGGAAACAACCTCAGAGGGAGACAATGTGGACTCCACATCCAAAGCTGAAACTTCAACAGGGAATGGGTCCCAAGCACAGAAGGCTCTCCTAGATGAGATCAAGAGGAACTTTGAAAACAAAATGAGAGAGATAGAAGACAAAATGAATAATTCTCTCAAAACTAAAATAGCAGAATTAGAAAAACATTATAATGAGGAAAACATCTCTCTAAAAAGAAAAGTGTATGATATGGAAAAGGAGCTTCAAAAATTAACCAAGGAAAATGATTTGCTAAAAACTAGAATTAACCAAATAACTCAATGAGGAACCAAGAATTAGTCAAGCAAAACAACAAGAATGAAAAATTAGATATAGAGGTAAAATACCTCAAAGAAAAAATAACTGACCTGGAAAACAGATCCAGGAGAGATAATCTGAGAATCATAGGCCTACCAGAAAATGATGATGAAAAAATGAGCCTGGACAACATTCTCCAAGAGCTCATTAAGGAAAACTGCCCTGAGATTTTAGAATCTGAGGGTAAAAAATAGAAATTGAGAGAATCCACCAGATACCTGCTGAAAGAGATCCCAAACTGAAAAGTCCTCGAAATGTTGTGGCCAAACTCAAGAACTATCAGATAAAAGAGAAAATACTTCAAGCAGCCAGAAAGAAACAATTAAAATATCGAGGGTCCACAGTGAGGATTGCACAGGATTTGGCAGCCTCTACACTGAAAGATCGGAGGCAGTGGAATACAACTTTCCAGAAGGCAAAAGAGCTCGGGTTACAACCAAGGATCACATACCCAGCGAGACTGAGCATATTCTTCCAGGCAAAGAGATGGTCATTCAACGATATAACAGAGTTCTAGACGTTCTTGATAAAAAAGCCAGAACTCAATGGAAAATTCAACCTCCAATTATGAGATGCAACAGTGACTTAGAAAGGTAAACAAGGAGAACACACACACACACACCCTGCTATTTGATAAGAGCAAACTGGTTATAAACAAGTAGAGGGTATGATTATAAAATACACAAAATGATGCTAAAAAAAATCTTATTAAGGGCTACAAAGGGACTGCAATGGAAGAAAGGGAATGGATGAAGTGGAAAAGGGTAAATTATGCCACACATAGAGGCATAAAAACTGTATAGCAGAGGAAAAAAAGGGAGGGAGTTGGGAAGCATATGAGCTTTTCCCTCATTGGTTCTGGTACAAGGAGGGAATAACAACCAGTTAAGCATAGGACTCTATGGAGAAGAAATGCAAAAAGTATCATTTTAGAGGGAAAGAGGGGAGGGAGGGGAGCTTCCCATGAGATTTGTTCCTGTCACTCTTGATGTGAAGAAGAAATGGTATACTTCATTAAGTACAAAAATATCCTACAGGCAGTAGGAGGGGGAAAGGGTTACGAAAGGGGGGTGGGAGTGGTTTGTAGGGAGGGAAGTAGTAAGGGGAAAGGGGAGGAAAAGGGAAGGGGGCTAAAAAGGGAACACTGAGGGAGGCAGTGGTCAAAAGGAAAACTATTAAGGAGAGGAAGGGAGAAGGGAGGTAAATATGAACATTAACAGGGGCAGGAATAGGATGGAGGGAAAGAAACAGATAACAATCATAACTGTAAATGTGAATGGAATGAACTCTCCCATAAAACAGAGACAGATAGCAGAATGGATTAGAAATCATAATCCTACAATATGCTGTTTACAAGAAACACATCTGAAACAGAGGGATATACACAATGTAAAGGTAAAAGGTTGGAATAAAATATATCATGCCTCAGCTAAAGTAAAAAAATCAGGGGTAGCAATCCTTATCTCAGATAAAGCAAAAGCAAAAATTGACCTAATTAAAAGAGATAAGGAAGGAAACTATATTCTGTTAAAAGGCACCATCGAGAATGAATATCATTACTTAACATATATGCACCAAGTGGTGTAGCATCCAAATTCCTAGAGGAGAAGGTAAAGGAATTAGAGGAAGGAATAGATAGCAAAACTATACTAATGGGAGACCTTAATCTCCCCCTCTCTGAACTTGATAAATCCAACCTCAAAATAAACAAGAAAGAAGTTAAGGAGGTGAACAGGATTTTAGAGAGGATAGGTATGATAGATCTCTGGAGAAAACTGAATGGGGATAAAAAGGAGTATACTTTGTTCTCAGCGGTTCATGGCACATACTCAAAAATTGACCATGTTCTAGGGCATAAAAACCTCACAATTCTATGCAGTAAGGCAGAAATATTAAATGCATCCTTCTCAGATCATGATGCAATAAAAATTATATGCAATAAAGGGCCAGGGAAAGACAGACTAAAAACTAATTGGAAATTAAACAATTTAATCCTAAAGAATGAGTGGGTCAAACAAGAAATTATAGAAACAATCAGTAATTTCATTCAAGAAAATGATAATAATGAGACAACATACCAAAATCTGTGGGATGCAGTTCTTAGGGGAATTTTATATCCCTGAGTGCATACATGATTAAATTAGAAAAAAGGGAGCTCAACAAATTGGGCATGAAATTAAAAAACCTAGAAAAAGAAAAAATTCAAAATCCCCAATTAAATACTACATTAGAAATATTGAAGACAAAAGGAGAGATTAATAAAATTGAAATTAAGAAAACTATTGAATTAATAAATAAAACCAAGAGCTGATTTTATGAAAAAACCAAAAAAATTTATAGACCCTTAGTCAATATTATAAAAAAAAAGAAAGAAGAAAACCAAAATATGAGTATCAAAAATGAAAAGACTGAATCTACCTCCAATGAAGAGGAAATCAAAACAATAATTAGGAATTATTTTTCCCAATTGTATGCACATAAATTTGACAATCTTAGGGAAATGGATGAATATTTAAAAACATGCAAGTTGCCCAGATTAACTGAAGAGGAAGTAAACTACTTAAATAATCCCATCTCAGAAAAAGTAATTGAACAAGCCATCAGTCAGCTCCCTAAGAAAAAATCTCCAGGGTCAGATGGATTCACTAGTGAATTCTATCAAACATTTAAAGAACAATTGATTCCAATACTCTACAAACTATTTGGGAAAATTAGTGAAGAAGGAGTCCTACCAAATTCTTTTTATGACACAAATATGGTACTGATACCTAAATCAGGAAGAGATAAAACAGACAAAGAAAATTATGGACCAATCTCCCTCATGAATATAGATGCAAAAATCCTAAATAAAATACTAGCAAAAAGACTACAGCAACTTATCTCAAGAATAATACACTTTGATCAGGTAGGATTTATTCCAGGAATGCAAGGATGGTTTAATATTAGGAAAAACCATCAGTATAATTGATCATATCAACAATAAAACTATCAGAAACCACATGATCATCTCAATAGATGCAGAAAAGGCTTTTGACAAAATACAACATCAATTCCTATTAAAAACATTAGAAAGTATAGGAATAAATGGCACCTTCCTATAATAGGTAGCATCTATTTAAAGCCATCAACAAGTATTATATGTAATGGGGAGAAGCTAGAAGCATTTCCCATAAGATCAGGGGTGAAACAAGGGTGTCCACTATCACCCCTCTTATTCAATCTGGTACTAGAAATGTTAGCAGTAGCAATTAGAGAAGAAAATGAAATCAAAGGAATCAAATTAGGCAAAGAAGAGACCAAGCTATCACTCTTTGCAGATGATATGATGATACACTTAGAGAATCCTAGAGAATCAAGTAAAAAACTACTTGAGACAATAAATAAATTTGGCAAAGTTGCAGGATATAAAATAAACCCACATAAATACTCAGCATTCCTATATATTTCCGATGAAATTCAACAGCAAGAGATAGAAAGAGAAATCCCATTTAAAGTTACTGTAGACATTATAAAATATTTGGGAATCTACCTGCCAAAACAAACCCAGGACCTGTATGATCATAACTACCAAACACTTTTCACACAAATAAAGTCAGATCTAACTAATTGGAAAAATATCAATTGCTCGTTGCTGGGTCGAGCTAATATAATAAAAATGACAATTTTACCTAAATTAAATTATATATTTAGTGCTATATCAATTAATTTACCAAAAAACTACTTTATAGAGCTAGAAAAAATAATAATAAAATTCATTTGGAAGAATAAACGGTCCAGAATATCAAGGGAATTAATGAAAAGAAATGCTAGGGAAGGTGGACTAGCTATACCAGATTTCAATCTGTATTATAAAGCAGCAGTCACTTGGTACTGGCTGAGGAATAGAGGAGTGGATCAATGGAATAGATTAGGCACATGAGATTCAGAAGTCAATGACTATAGTAATCTATTGTTTGATAAACCTCCAGACCCTGGTTTTTTGGATAAGAACTCACTATTTGACAAAAACTGCTGGGAAAACTGGAATATAGTATGGCAGTAACTGGGCATAGACCATTATCTAACACCATATACCTAAATCAAGTCTAAATGGGTGCATGATCTAGGTATAAAGGTTGATACTGTAAGTATCTCCTAAAACAAGGAATAGTTTACCTATCAGACTTGTGGAGAGGGAAAGACTTTATGACTAAACAAGAATTAGAGAACATTATAAAATGTAAAATGGATAATTTTGACTACATGAAATTGAAAAGTTTCTGTACAAACAAAGCCAATGTAACCAAGATTAAGAGGGAGGTGGGAAATTGGGAAAGAATCTTTACAACCTATGTCTCTGACAAAGGACTCATTTCTAAAATATACAGAAAATTGAGTCAAATTTATAAGAATACAAGTCTTTCCCCAATGGATAAATGGTCAAAGGATATGAACAGGCAGTTTTCAGAGAAAGAAATTAAAACTATCTATAAGCACATGAAGAAATGCTCTAATTCACTATTGATTAGAGAAATGCAAATCAAAACAACTCTGAGGTAATACATCTCACCAGTCAGATTGGCTAAGATGACAAAACAGGAAAATGACAAATGCTGGAGAGGATGTGGGCAAATTGGAACACTAATGCATTGCTGGTGGAATTGTGAACTGATCCAGCTTTTCTGGAGAGCAATCTGGAATTATGCCCAAAGGGCTATAAATACTTTCATACCCTTTGATCCAGCAATTACCACTCCTAGGGTTATATCCCAAAGAGATCATAGAAATGAGAGAAAGACCCATATGTACAAAAATGTTTATAGCAGCTCTTTTTGTGGTAGCAAAGAATTGGAAATTAAGGGGGTGCCCATCAATTGGGGAATGGCTGAACAAGTTGTGGTATATGCATGTTATGGAATACTATTGTGCTATAAGAGACGAGGAGCAGACGGTCTTCATATTTACCTGGAGAAGCTTGAAAGAACTGATGCTGAGTGAGAAGAGTAGAACCAGGAGAAATTTGTACACAATTACAGACACAACGTATGTGTGATGACCAACTTTGATAGACTGGACTCTTCTCAGCAATGCAGTGATATAAGTCAATCCCACAAGACTCATGATGGAGAGAAATATGTGCATACAGAGAAAGAACTAAGTTTATATCCAGGTGGAAGCAAAATACCTGATCTTTTTCCTTCTCTTATTTGGTTTTATGTGCTTTTTACCATTTTTCATTCCAGCTGGTACAATCCATCCTTATAACCTGACTAATGTATAATGTGAAAGTATTTACAGATCCTATACTTGACCATATGCCGCCATGGGGGGTGGGGAGGGGCGGAGGGGGACAACATGTGAAACTCAAGGAATTGTGGAATTGAATCCTGTAAACTAAAAGGAAACAAACAAATTAATAAAAAAAAAAGATTAAAAAAATTAACACCTATAGGACCAACACTGTATTGTCACAGGACCACAAGAGCTGGAAGGAACCTCAATGGCCATTTACCCAAAACTGCCTCCTTCCTCTATTTTGTAGATCAGTATCACCCTTGCAGGTTATCTTATCCTCCACAATTGCCTGATGAATCAATTAATTAGTCAGCATTTATTAAGCACCTACTGTGTGCTAGGGGGGATATAAAGACAAAAAAGAAATAGTCCCTGCTCTCAAGGAGCTTCCATTCTATTGGTTTATAAAACCCATGTTGCCTGCCTGCCTGTGGTTTCTTTTCATTAGCTGACTTTCTTGGACCTGAACTTTTGCCTGATTAGACTCATAGTATCTAGTGGGTCTCTTACTTAGGTTCCTTAAGCTCCAGGTCCTGGACCCTTTTGGTCAGCTTTTTCCTCTTCATGTCCCAACATAGCAAAGGGGGCAGAACTCCTAGTGCTTAGATTACTCCTTATCCTCAAAACTGAACCTGTGGTTTCCATAGAATCAGACTTTTCTATTTAAGAGCACCAGTTCCTAAAATAGTCCAAGAACAGATTTCCTCACCAACAACTTGCCCTCTTTCTAGAGTATGGTTTATAATCATATTTATTTTTCTGTACAGGATTTTTTCAGCTTTTATCATTTTTTGCAGGTATAGCTGAGTCACCTTTCAATTGGCCATGCTAACCCTAGCTTCCAATTCTGTTCCTTAAAAACACTTCACTACATAAGCTAAACATTTCATGTGCCTAGCACTTAATCGCTTGCCCACTTACTGACAAACAGTTTGAAGATAAGGAGAG
Source organism: Petaurus breviceps papuanus (assembly GCF_028583685.1). Lineage (NCBI taxonomy): Eukaryota > Metazoa > Chordata > Mammalia > Diprotodontia > Petauridae > Petaurus > Petaurus breviceps. Next base: position 67,248,347 of record NW_027185764.1, read on the forward strand.
ACTTCACCCACAATCTCCCTTAAATTTTGACATGCCTATGATGGGTCAAGTGAGCACTTTAATTTAATTCCTGAATTAACATATTGGCAACAGAAACACTTATTTCTTAAGGAAGGATTGAGGCACAAGGTAAGGGCATGGAGTCCCAGGATTCTGAATTAAATTCTGCCTGAGACACAATTCTGAATTCAAATTTCATACCTGTGGGCAAGTCACTTAAACTCACTGTTCCTCATTTTCATCTATAAAGTGTTGTTGAACTAGATGAGGTCCCTTCCAGTATGAAATCCATGATCCTAAGGCTATGAGACTTCCTTTAGCTAAAAGGAGGTTTAAAAAAAAGTATGCATGACAGGTAGGAACAAGAGAAAGAGCTATATTTGACCTGACTACACAAAATGAGGCTGTGCTGTCTGGCTCTCTACAGTCATAATGGCAACATGCTTACTATGTAACTTTCCTATGAAAAAGAAATGCCAAGCCAGAGAACAGTTGCAAGGCTCCAGCCTAGTAGGAACATGAGTTTAGGTTCATAAGAAAAAGCAGATCATGAATGAATGGATGGATGAATGGATACATAGATGCATGGATGAATAAGTGTTCTTTAAGCATTTGCTATATGCAAAGTATTGTGCCAAGAGTTGAAGATATGAAATAGAAAAGCAAAGACAACCCCTCTTCTCAAAGAGCTGACATTCTTTTTTTTTTTTTGAGAGAGAGAGGAAGGCAAGGCAATTGGGGTTAAGTGACTTGCCCAAGGTCACACAGCTAGTAAATGTGTCGAGTGTCTGAGATCAAATTTGAACTCAGGTCCTTCTGACTCCATGGCTGGTGCTCTATTCACTGGGTCTCTTAGCTGACATTCTAATAGAGAGAATAGGGAGAGATGACACAGAAGTCAAATGGAAAGGCTCCGTGGACTTCGGCGTATATCCATAAAGCAGATGGTAATGAATCTTTCTTATTTAATGTTATTTCCATTAATAAAACCATATCCAGTTCTGATACCAGACCATTTTATAATGCCAAGGACAGAAGTAGTGAGAACTTTCTTTTCTGGGTAGCTCTAGTTCTTTCTTTTTGGTAGATCTTACTACTTGAGCAGGTTGGGGATGAAACACTGCTAGATGTGAATTGATTTAAATCTTTTTTTAAAAGCTGTTGGTATTTTCTACCTGAACACCTGTCTCATTAAGTTTACCATCTCCCTGGAGGTCTTCATTTGAAGGCTGAAGGACCACCTGTCAGAGAAACTGTAAATATGATTCTTGCTCTCTTATAGTTTAGACTAGGCGAATCAATAAGCAATCAGGCACCTACTGTGTGCCATCATGCTAGGGGCTAGAAATACAAAGACAAAAATGAAATAATTCCAGTTTCCTTACATCGTATCAAGGGAGACAACATGGATGGATGGATGGATAGATGGATAGATAGATGGATAGACAGACAGACAGACAGGTAGATAGATAGATGGATGGATGGATGGATGGATGGATGGATGGATGGATGGATGGATGGATGGATGGATGGATGGGTGGATGGATGGATGGATGGATGGAGACAGACACAATAAAACAGGGTAATGGGGGGAACATTAGCAACTGAAAGGAAATGGAAATGCTTCCCATAAAAGGTAAGGCTTGAGCTGAGTTTTGAAGGAAACAAAAGATTCTAAAGGAAGAGGTGGGAAGAAAAAATATTTCAACAATGAGAGGGTTCCAGCAACTAGTGCTAAGACACAAAAACATCCTCTGAGGTCCTTTTTATAACCACAAGATACTATATGTATGTGACTCTAATGGATTAAGAATAACTCCTTTTTTGCTTTCTTTTCATCAATGTGGAGCAATTCCAATGTGGAAATTTCTAATAAGATAACTCATCTGCTGTTTCATCCTAATGAATTTAGCGCCATGTCTGGTATAAGTAGGTACTATGTTAATTGACTGATTGACTTGAGTTGTTGGGGGTCCCTAAGAGGGTAAGTGATTTGCCCCTAGTCACACAGCTAGTATGCATAAATGGCAAAACTCAAACCTGGTCCTTCCTTCCTGCGATTAAGGTTAGCTTTCTGCCCACTAGACCTTACTGACCCTAGATTATTATTTTTCTTTTTATTTGTCCTCAGTTTACCTTTTCAGACCTTTAAAAAGCAATACCAGTGTCTAGTACTCAGCTATTTGCTGAGCTGGCCCACATCTCTCAGCTCCTTGAGCCCTCCCCCATCCATCCCCTTTATAATTTTATAGAAATTGATCACATCTCCTTTTCAGCTTCCATATCCCCATTCTGAAGAAGCCTAATCTTTTCAATCTGTCCAGGATGTCCCTGGGCTAAAATATTCATCTTACATGTCCTGAAAGAGGAAACTAATATGACCGAGCTGAACCTTCCTGCCGCACAGCAGGGCCCTGAGGGGCAGGTAACATATTGGCTGGCTAATTTGAAACCAAACCAGTGCGGGTGCTGTAGGACATCTGCTGGGCTTATTAAATCTCTTCCCCTATAAAGGAACTCTCTAGTCAAGCACAGCAGGCTACTCATATCGACTAACTAATAGGGATACAAGATCTAGCTCCCCAGAAAAGCCTACTTTAATGAGCCAATGCTGTGGGAAGAGCAGCCCTGGCAGGAAGGGAAAGGGCAGGGGGAGAGAAGACACAGAAAGAGAGTGAGTTTGAAGAAGACAGAAACAAAGACAGAGAGACAGAGAGCAAGGGAAAGATTGAGAGAAATAGAGACAGAGAAGGAAAGAGATAGAGACAGAGAAAGAAACAAAAAGAGAAATAAAGAGAAAAAGAGAAACAAAAACAGAGATGGAGACATAGGGACAGAACAAGAGAAAGAGAAGGTGGAAAAGATGGGCAAAGAGAAAAAGGGAGGGAGAGATAGAGACAGAACTGAGACAGAGAGAGACAAAGATAGAGATGGAGAGAGAGACAAAGAAAAAGGCAAAAAGACAGAGAAAAAGAAAAAAATGGTGAGATAGAGAGAGAAAGGGAGGGAAAGACCGATGTGAGAGACAGAGACAGACAGAAACAGAAATGGAAACAGAAAGACAGAGACAAAGATGGAGAGACAGAGAGAGAGAAACAGAGAGAGAGAAAGACAGAGACACAGAGAGAGACAGAGAGAATATGAATCTGGTGTTGACTGACACTTTCTATATGAAGTTGATTCATGTTTTAGAGAAATCTGGGCCAAGATGAGCTGATTCTGGCATCTAAGTTATTACACTGCCAGTTTAATATTTTGCCATCTGCTAACTGAAGGCTCTGCTGCCTTCTGGGTCCTATAAAGACTTTTATTTATTATATTACACATGGCAACATCTGCCACCGGATGCAGCTCAACTCTGCACCCTAATTAAACAAACAAACGCTCCAGTATTGGTTGAGCAATGGGTTTTACATAGCTTGACAAGCCCATTTGTGGCTAGTCAAGAACATACCTACAGAAACCAATTGTGACGGTGTGCTCCTGTTCAACAAGACTGAAGCTAGTAGACCCCTTGAGCTCAACAGTTCTGAGGCTGAATGAGATATGCCAATTGAATGTCTGCATTTTGTTTGGCATCGATGTGTCCCTCCCCCAGAACCAGGAATGGGGAATACCTAAGGAGGTGTGAGCTAGCCCAGGTTGGACCCAGAGCGAGTTGAAGCTTTCATGCTAATCAGTACTGGGATCAGCCCAGGAGTAGTTCCTATCCTTCCAGCCTGAGTGAGATAGGAAAAAGTAGTCTTTTTTTGGTGAGGAGAGAGTATAGTACAGTACTATTTATTGCCTTTGTTTGGCAAGCATCAACAAGCATCATATTAAGTCCTCCTCACATGCCTCTGAGAATCACTAAAGCATGAGAGGGAATGAAAGAATGTGGGGGATTTTCCTTCTTTTTATTTCAGACAGAATGATTTCTCATTTCTGGGCCTTTGCACATTCTGTTCCCCATACTTGAAAAGTATTCTCTCCTCATCTCTGCTACTTAAAATCCCTGTTTCCTTCAAAGTTAAGGTAAAATGCATCTTCTACTTGAGACATTTTTGTGACCCCCTAGCTGCTAGAGCCCCCTCTTAAAAATTATCTTGTATTTAGTTTGTAAATTTTCATATATACTTATGAAGAGAGGAAAGGAGGAGAAGGAGAAAAAAGAGGAGGGGGAGGGAGGAAGGAAGGAAGGAAGGAAGGAAGGAAGGAAGGAAGGAAGGAAGG